>NW_027194871.1:0-215925 GCF_032444005.1 Ranitomeya imitator
AATGCATAAAATGCATGGAGAAGTCATTTCGAATGACTGGTCCTCAGTGTTGTGAGAACGATGACTGGTTAAAATTTTTGGTGGTTTCTTGTTCAGATCCATAGGCCTACATCATGTGGCAAACGCGTGAGCATGTGGCTCTATTAGTATAGGAGATACCTGAAAACATATCACACTTTTCATCATAGTGCTTTTACCAATGCATAAAATGCATGGAGAAGTCATTTCGAATGACTGGTCCTCAGTGTTGTGAGAACGATGACTGGTTAAAATTTTTGGTGGTTTCTTGTTCAGTCCATAGGCCTACATCATGTGGCAAACCGGTGAGCATGTGGCTCTATTAGTATAGGAGATACCTGAAAACATATCACACTTTTCATCATAGTGCTTTTACCAATGCATAAAATGCATGGAGAAGTCATTTCGAATGACTGGTCCTCAGTGTTGTGAGAACGATGACTGGTTAAAATTTTTGGTGGTTTCTTGTTCAGTCCATAGGCCTACATCATGTGGCAAACCGGTGAGCATGTGGCTCTATTAGTATAGGAGATACCTGAAAACATATCACACTTTTCATCATAGTGCTTTTACCAATGCATAAAATGCATGGAGAAGTCATTTCGAATGACTGGTCCTCAGTGTTGTGAGAACGATGACTGGTTAAAATTTTTGGTGGTTTCTTGTTCAGTCCATAGGCCTACATCATGTGGCAAACCGGTGAGCATGTGGCTCTATTAGTATAGGAGATACCTGAAAACATATCACACTTTTCATCATAGTGCTTTTACCAATGCATAAAATGCATGGAGAAGTCATTTCGAATGACTGGTCCTCAGTGTTGTGAGAACGATGACTGGTTAAAATTTTTGGTGGTTTCTTGTTCAGTCCATAGGCCTACATCATGTGGCAAACCGGTGAGCATGTGGCTCTATTAGTATAGGAGATACCTGAAAACATATCACACTTTTCATCATAGTGCTTTTACCAATGCATAAAATGCATGGAGAAGTCATTTCGAATGACTGGTCCTCAGTGTTGTGAGAACGATGACTGGTTAAAATTTTTGGTGGTTTCTTGTTCAGTCCATAGGCCTACATCATGTGGCAAACCGGTGAGCATGTGGCTCTATTAGTATAGGAGATACCTGAAAACATATCACACTTTTCATCATAGTGCTTTTACCAATGCATAAAATGCATGGAGAAGTCATTTCGAATGACTGGTCCTCAGTGTTGTGAGAACGATGACTGGTTAAAATTTTTGGTGGTTTCTTGTTCAGTCCATAGGCCTACATCATGTGGCAAACCGGTGAGCATGTGGCTCTATTAGTATAGGAGATACCTGAAAACATATCACACTTTTCATCATAGTGCTTTTACCAATGCATAAAATGCATGGAGAAGTCATTTCGAATGACTGGTCCTCAGTGTTGTGAGAACGATGACTGGTTAAAATTTTTGGTGGTTTCTTGTTCAGTCCATAGGCCTACATCATGTGGCAAACCGGTGAGCATGTGGCTCTATTAGTATAGGAGATACCTGAAAACATATCACACTTTTCATCATAGTGCTTTTACCAATGCATAAAATGCATGGAGAAGTCATTTCGAATGACTGGTCCTCAGTGTTGTGAGAACGATGACTGGTTAAAATTTTTGGTGGTTTCTTGTTCAGTCCATAGGCCTACATCATGTGGCAAACCGGTGAGCATGTGGCTCTATTAGTATAGGAGATACCTGAAAACATATCACACTTTTCATCATAGTGCTTTTACCAATGCATAAAATGCATGGAGAAGTCATTTCGAATGACTGGTCCTCAGTGTTGTGAGAACGATGACTGGTTAAAATTTTTGGTGGTTTCTTGTTCAGTCCATAGGCCTACATCATGTGGCAAACCGGTGAGCATGTGGCTCTATTAGTATAGGAGATACCTGAAAACATATCACACTTTTCATCATAGTGCTTTTACCAATGCATAAAATGCATGGAGAAGTCATTTCGAATGACTGGTCCTCAGTGTTGTGAGAACGATGACTGGTTAAAATTTTTGGTGGTTTCTTGTTCAGTCCATAGGCCTACATCATGTGGCAAACCGGTGAGCATGTGGCTCTATTAGTATAGGAGATACCTGAAAACATATCACACTTTTCATCATAGTGCTTTTACCAATGCATAAAATGCATGGAGAAGTCATTTCGAATGACTGGTCCTCAGTGTTGTGAGAACGATGACTGGTTAAAATTTTTGGTGGTTTCTTGTTCAGTCCATAGGCCTACATCATGTGGCAAACCGGTGAGCATGTGGCTCTATTAGTATAGGAGATACCTGAAAACATATCACACTTTTCATCATAGTGCTTTTACCAATGCATAAAATGCATGGAGAAGTCATTTCGAATGACTGGTCCTCAGTGTTGTGAGAACGATGACTGGTTAAAATTTTTGGTGGTTTCTTGTTCAGTCCATAGGCCTACATCATGTGGCAAACCGGTGAGCATGTGGCTCTATTAGTATAGGAGATACCTGAAAACATATCACACTTTTCATCATAGTGCTTTTACCAATGCATAAAATGCATGGAGAAGTCATTTCGAATGACTGGTCCTCAGTGTTGTGAGAACGATGACTGGTTAAAATTTTTGGTGGTTTCTTGTTCAGTCCATAGGCCTACATCATGTGGCAAACCGGTGAGCATGTGGCTCTATTAGTATAGGAGATACCTGAAAACATATCACACTTTTCATCATAGTGCTTTTACCAATGCATAAAATGCATGGAGAAGTCATTTCGAATGACTGGTCCTCAGTGTTGTGAGAACGATGACTGGTTAAAATTTTTGGTGGTTTCTTGTTCAGTCCATAGGCCTACATCATGTGGCAAACCGGTGAGCATGTGGCTCTATTAGTATAGGAGATACCTGAAAACATATCACACTTTTCATCATAGTGCTTTTACCAATGCATAAAATGCATGGAGAAGTCATTTCGAATGACTGGTCCTCAGTGTTGTGAGAACGATGACTGGTTAAAATTTTTGGTGGTTTCTTGTTCAGTCCATAGGCCTACATCATGTGGCAAACCGGTGAGCATGTGGCTCTATTAGTATAGGAGATACCTGAAAACATATCACACTTTTCATCATAGTGCTTTTACCAATGCATAAAATGCATGGAGAAGTCATTTCGAATGACTGGTCCTCAGTGTTGTGAGAACGATGACTGGTTAAAATTTTTGGTGGTTTCTTGTTCAGTCCATAGGCCTACATCATGTGGCAAACCGGTGAGCATGTGGCTCTATTAGTATAGGAGATACCTGAAAACATATCACACTTTTCATCATAGTGCTTTTACCAATGCATAAAATGCATGGAGAAGTCATTTCGAATGACTGGTCCTCAGTGTTGTGAGAACGATGACTGGTTAAAATTTTTGGTGGTTTCTTGTTCAGTCCATAGGCCTACATCATGTGGCAAACCGGTGAGCATGTGGCTCTATTAGTATAGGAGATACCTGAAAACATATCACACTTTTCATCATAGTGCTTTTACCAATGCATAAAATGCATGGAGAAGTCATTTCGAATGACTGGTCCTCAGTGTTGTGAGAACGATGACTGGTTAAAATTTTTGGTGGTTTCTTGTTCAGTCCATAGGCCTACATCATGTGGCAAACCGGTGAGCATGTGGCTCTATTAGTATAGGAGATACCTGAAAACATATCACACTTTTCATCATAGTGCTTTTACCAATGCATAAAATGCATGGAGAAGTCATTTCGAATGACTGGTCCTCAGTGTTGTGAGAACGATGACTGGTTAAAATTTTTGGTGGTTTCTTGTTCAGTCCATAGGCCTACATCATGTGGCAAACCGGTGAGCATGTGGCTCTATTAGTATAGGAGATACCTGAAAACATATCACACTTTTCATCATAGTGCTTTTACCAATGCATAAAATGCATGGAGAAGTCATTTCGAATGACTGGTCCTCAGTGTTGTGAGAACGATGACTGGTTAAAATTTTTGGTGGTTTCTTGTTCAGTCCATAGGCCTACATCATGTGGCAAACCGGTGAGCATGTGGCTCTATTAGTATAGGAGATACCTGAAAACATATCACACTTTTCATCATAGTGCTTTTACCAATGCATAAAATGCATGGAGAAGTCATTTCGAATGACTGGTCCTCAGTGTTGTGAGAACGATGACTGGTTAAAATTTTTGGTGGTTTCTTGTTCAGTCCATAGGCCTACATCATGTGGCAAACCGGTGAGCATGTGGCTCTATTAGTATAGGAGATACCTGAAAACATATCACACTTTTCATCATAGTGCTTTTACCAATGCATAAAATGCATGGAGAAGTCATTTCGAATGACTGGTCCTCAGTGTTGTGAGAACGATGACTGGTTAAAATTTTTGGTGGTTTCTTGTTCAGTCCATAGGCCTACATCATGTGGCAAACCGGTGAGCATGTGGCTCTATTAGTATAGGAGATACCTGAAAACATATCACACTTTTCATCATAGTGCTTTTACCAATGCATAAAATGCATGGAGAAGTCATTTCGAATGACTGGTCCTCAGTGTTGTGAGAACGATGACTGGTTAAAATTTTTGGTGGTTTCTTGTTCAGTCCATAGGCCTACATCATGTGGCAAACCGGTGAGCATGTGGCTCTATTAGTATAGGAGATACCTGAAAACATATCACACTTTTCATCATAGTGCTTTTACCAATGCATAAAATGCATGGAGAAGTCATTTCGAATGACTGGTCCTCAGTGTTGTGAGAACGATGACTGGTTAAAATTTTTGGTGGTTTCTTGTTCAGTCCATAGGCCTACATCATGTGGCAAACCGGTGAGCATGTGGCTCTATTAGTATAGGAGATACCTGAAAACATATCACACTTTTCATCATAGTGCTTTTACCAATGCATAAAATGCATGGAGAAGTCATTTCGAATGACTGGTCCTCAGTGTTGTGAGAACGATGACTGGTTAAAATTTTTGGTGGTTTCTTGTTCAGTCCATAGGCCTACATCATGTGGCAAACCGGTGAGCATGTGGCTCTATTAGTATAGGAGATACCTGAAAACATATCACACTTTTCATCATAGTGCTTTTACCAATGCATAAAATGCATGGAGAAGTCATTTCGAATGACTGGTCCTCAGTGTTGTGAGAACGATGACTGGTTAAAATTTTTGGTGGTTTCTTGTTCAGTCCATAGGCCTACATCATGTGGCAAACCGGTGAGCATGTGGCTCTATTAGTATAGGAGATACCTGAAAACATATCACACTTTTCATCATAGTGCTTTTACCAATGCATAAAATGCATGGAGAAGTCATTTCGAATGACTGGTCCTCAGTGTTGTGAGAACGATGACTGGTTAAAATTTTTGGTGGTTTCTTGTTCAGTCCATAGGCCTACATCATGTGGCAAACCGGTGAGCATGTGGCTCTATTAGTATAGGAGATACCTGAAAACATATCACACTTTTCATCATAGTGCTTTTACCAATGCATAAAATGCATGGAGAAGTCATTTCGAATGACTGGTCCTCAGTGTTGTGAGAACGATGACTGGTTAAAATTTTTGGTGGTTTCTTGTTCAGTCCATAGGCCTACATCATGTGGCAAACCGGTGAGCATGTGGCTCTATTAGTATAGGAGATACCTGAAAACATATCACACTTTTCATCATAGTGCTTTTACCAATGCATAAAATGCATGGAGAAGTCATTTCGAATGACTGGTCCTCAGTGTTGTGAGAACGATGACTGGTTAAAATTTTTGGTGGTTTCTTGTTCAGTCCATAGGCCTACATCATGTGGCAAACCGGTGAGCATGTGGCTCTATTAGTATAGGAGATACCTGAAAACATATCACACTTTTCATCATAGTGCTTTTACCAATGCATAAAATGCATGGAGAAGTCATTTCGAATGACTGGTCCTCAGTGTTGTGAGAACGATGACTGGTTAAAATTTTTGGTGGTTTCTTGTTCAGTCCATAGGCCTACATCATGTGGCAAACCGGTGAGCATGTGGCTCTATTAGTATAGGAGATACCTGAAAACATATCACACTTTTCATCATAGTGCTTTTACCAATGCATAAAATGCATGGAGAAGTCATTTCGAATGACTGGTCCTCAGTGTTGTGAGAACGATGACTGGTTAAAATTTTTGGTGGTTTCTTGTTCAGTCCATAGGCCTACATCATGTGGCAAACCGGTGAGCATGTGGCTCTATTAGTATAGGAGATACCTGAAAACATATCACACTTTTCATCATAGTGCTTTTACCAATGCATAAAATGCATGGAGAAGTCATTTCGAATGACTGGTCCTCAGTGTTGTGAGAACGATGACTGGTTAAAATTTTTGGTGGTTTCTTGTTCAGTCCATAGGCCTACATCATGTGGCAAACCGGTGAGCATGTGGCTCTATTAGTATAGGAGATACCTGAAAACATATCACACTTTTCATCATAGTGCTTTTACCAATGCATAAAATGCATGGAGAAGTCATTTCGAATGACTGGTCCTCAGTGTTGTGAGAACGATGACTGGTTAAAATTTTTGGTGGTTTCTTGTTCAGTCCATAGGCCTACATCATGTGGCAAACCGGTGAGCATGTGGCTCTATTAGTATAGGAGATACCTGAAAACATATCACACTTTTCATCATAGTGCTTTTACCAATGCATAAAATGCATGGAGAAGTCATTTCGAATGACTGGTCCTCAGTGTTGTGAGAACGATGACTGGTTAAAATTTTTGGTGGTTTCTTGTTCAGTCCATAGGCCTACATCATGTGGCAAACCGGTGAGCATGTGGCTCTATTAGTATAGGAGATACCTGAAAACATATCACACTTTTCATCATAGTGCTTTTACCAATGCATAAAATGCATGGAGAAGTCATTTCGAATGACTGGTCCTCAGTGTTGTGAGAACGATGACTGGTTAAAATTTTTGGTGGTTTCTTGTTCAGTCCATAGGCCTACATCATGTGGCAAACCGGTGAGCATGTGGCTCTATTAGTATAGGAGATACCTGAAAACATATCACACTTTTCATCATAGTGCTTTTACCAATGCATAAAATGCATGGAGAAGTCATTTCGAATGACTGGTCCTCAGTGTTGTGAGAACGATGACTGGTTAAAATTTTTGGTGGTTTCTTGTTCAGTCCATAGGCCTACATCATGTGGCAAACCGGTGAGCATGTGGCTCTATTAGTATAGGAGATACCTGAAAACATATCACACTTTTCATCATAGTGCTTTTACCAATGCATAAAATGCATGGAGAAGTCATTTCGAATGACTGGTCCTCAGTGTTGTGAGAACGATGACTGGTTAAAATTTTTGGTGGTTTCTTGTTCAGTCCATAGGCCTACATCATGTGGCAAACCGGTGAGCATGTGGCTCTATTAGTATAGGAGATACCTGAAAACATATCACACTTTTCATCATAGTGCTTTTACCAATGCATAAAATGCATGGAGAAGTCATTTCGAATGACTGGTCCTCAGTGTTGTGAGAACGATGACTGGTTAAAATTTTTGGTGGTTTCTTGTTCAGTCCATAGGCCTACATCATGTGGCAAACCGGTGAGCATGTGGCTCTATTAGTATAGGAGATACCTGAAAACATATCACACTTTTCATCATAGTGCTTTTACCAATGCATAAAATGCATGGAGAAGTCATTTCGAATGACTGGTCCTCAGTGTTGTGACGAGAACGATGACTGGTTAAAATTTTTGGTGGTTTCTTGTTCAGTCCATAGGCACCTACATCATGTGGCAAACCGGTGAGCATGTGGCTCTATTAGTATAGGAGATACCTGAAAACATATCACACTTTTCATCATAGTGCTTTTACCAATGCATAAAATGCATGGAGAAGTCATTTCGAATGACTGGTCCTCAGTGTTGTGAGAACGATGACTGGTTAAAATTTTTGGTGGTTTCTTGTTCAGTCCATAGGCCTACATCATGTGGCAAACCGGTGAGCATGTGGCTCTATTAGTATAGGAGATACCTGAAAACATATCACACTTTTCATCATAGTGCTTTTACCAATGCATAAAATGCATGGAGAAGTCATTTCGAATGACTGGTCCTCAGTGTTGTGAGAACGATGACTGGTTAAATTTTTGGTGGTTTCTTGTTCAGTCCATAGGCCTACATCATGTGGCAAACCGGTGAGCATGTGGCTCTATTAGTATAGGAGATACCTGAAAACATATCACACTTTTCATCATAGTGCTTTTACCAATGCATAAAATGCATGGAGAAGTCATTTCGAATGACTGGTCCTCAGTGTTGTGAGAACGATGACTGGTTAAAATTTTTGGTGGTTTCTTGTTCAGTCCATAGGCCTACATCATGTGGCAAACCGGTGAGCATGTGGCTCTATTAGTATAGGAGATACCTGAAAACATATCACACTTTTCATCATAGTGCTTTTACCAATGCATAAAATGCATGGAGAAGTCATTTCGAATGACTGGTCCTCAGTGTTGTGAGAACGATGACTGGTTAAAATTTTTGGTGGTTTCTTGTTCAGTCCATAGGCCTACATCATGTGGCAAACCGGTGAGCATGTGGCTCTATTAGTATAGGAGATACCTGAAAACATATCACACTTTTCATCATAGTGCTTTTACCAATGCATAAAATGCATGGAGAAGTCATTTCGAATGACTGGTCCTCAGTGTTGTGAGAACGATGACTGGTTAAAATTTTTGGTGGTTTCTTGTTCAGTCCATAGGCCTACATCATGTGGCAAACCGGTGAGCATGTGGCTCTATTAGTATAGGAGATACCTGAAAACATATCACACTTTTCATCATAGTGCTTTTACCAATGCATAAAATGCATGGAGAAGTCATTTCGAATGACTGGTCCTCAGTGTTGTGAGAACGATGACTGGTTAAAATTTTTGGTGGTTTCTTGTTCAGTCCATAGGCCTACATCATGTGGCAAACCGGTGAGCATGTGGCTCTATTAGTATAGGAGATACCTGAAAACATATCACACTTTTCATCATAGTGCTTTTACCAATGCATAAAATGCATGGAGAAGTCATTTTCGAATGACTGGTCCTCAGTGTTGTGAGAACGATGACTGGTTAAAATTTTTGGTGGTTTCTTGTTCAGTCCATAGGCCTACATCATGTGGCAAACCGGTGAGCATGTGGCTCTATTAGTATAGGAGATACCTGAAAACATATCACACTTTTCATCATAGTGCTTTTACCAATGCATAAAATGCATGGAGAAGTCATTTCGAATGACTGGTCCTCAGTGTTGTGAGAACGATGACTGGTTAAAATTTTTGGTGGTTTCTTGTTCAGTCCATAGGCCTACATCATGTGGCAAACCGGTGAGCATGTGGCTCTATTAGTATAGGAGATACCTGAAAACATATCACACTTTTCATCATAGTGCTTTTACCAATGCATAAAATGCATGGAGAAGTCATTTCGAATGACTGGTCCTCAGTGTTGTGAGAACGATGACTGGTTAAAATTTTTGGTGGTTTCTTGTTCAGTCCATAGGCCTACATCATGTGGCAAACCGGTGAGCATGTGGCTCTATTAGTATAGGAGATACCTGAAAACATATCACACTTTTCATCATAGTGCTTTTACCAATGCATAAAAATGCATGGAGAAGTCATTTCGAATGACTGGTCCTCAGTGTTGTGAGAACGATGACTGGTTAAAATTTTTGGTGGTTTCTTGTTCAGTCCATAGGCCTACATCATGTGGCAAACCGGTGAGCATGTGGCTCTATTAGTATAGGAGATACCTGAAAACATATCACACTTTTCATCATAGTGCTTTTACCAATGCATAAAATGCATGGAGAAGTCATTTCGAATGACTGGTCCTCAGTGTTGTGAGAACGATGACTGGTTAAAATTTTTGGTGGTTTCTTGTTCAGTCCATAGGCCTACATCATGTGGCAAACCGGTGAGCATGTGGCTCTATTAGTATAGGAGATACCTGAAAACATATCACACTTTTCATCATAGTGCTTTTACCAATGCATAAAATGCATGGAGAAGTCATTTCGAATGACTGGTCCTCAGTGTTGTGAGAACGATGACTGGTTAAAATTTTTGGTGGTTTCTTGTTCAGTCCATAGGCCTACATCATGTGGCAAACCGGTGAGCATGTGGCTCTATTAGTATAGGAGATACCTGAAAACATATCACACTTTTCATCATAGTGCTTTTACCAATGCATAAAATGCATGGAGAAGTCATTTCGAATGACTGGTCCTCAGTGTTGTGAGAACGATGACTGGTTAAAATTTTTGGTGGTTTCTTGTTCAGTCCATAGGCCTACATCATGTGGCAAACCGGTGAGCATGTGGCTCTATTAGTATAGGAGATACCTGAAAACATATCACACTTTTCATCATAGTGCTTTTACCAATGCATAAAATGCATGGAGAAGTCATTTCGAATGACTGGTCCTCAGTGTTGTGAGAACGATGACTGGTTAAATTTTTGGTGGTTTCTTGTTCAGTCCATAGGCCTACATCATGTGGCAAACCGGTGAGCATGTGGCTCTATTAGTATAGGAGATACCTGAAAACATATCACACTTTTCATCATAGTGCTTTTACCAATGCATAAAATGCATGGAGAAGTCATTTCGAATGACTGGTCCTCAGTGTTGTGAGAACGATGACTGGTTAAAATTTTTGGTGGTTTCTTGTTCAGTCCATAGGCCTACATCATGTGGCAAACCGGTGAGCATGTGGCTCTATTAGTATAGGAGATACCTGAAAACATATCACACTTTTCATCATAGTGCTTTTACCAATGCATAAAATGCATGGAGAAGTCATTTCGAATGACTGGTCCTCAGTGTTGTGAGAACGATGACTGGTTAAAATTTTTGGTGGTTTCTTGTTCAGTCCATAGGCCTACATCATGTGGCAAACCGGTGAGCATGTGGCTCTATTAGTATAGGAGATACCTGAAAACATATCACACTTTCATCATAGTGCTTTTACCAATGCATAAAATGCATGGAGAAGTCATTTCGAATGACTGGTCCTCAGTGTTGTGAGAACGATGACTGGTTAAAATTTTTGGTGGTTTCTTGTTCAGTCCATAGGCCTACATCATGTGGCAAACCGGGTGAGCATGTGGCTCTATTAGTATAGGAGATACCTGAAAACATATCACACTTTTCATCATAGTGCTTTTACCAATGCATAAAATGCATGGAGAAGTCATTTCGAATGACTGGTCCTCAGTGTTGTGAGAACGATGACTGGTTAAAATTTTTGGTGGTTTCTTGTTCAGTCCATAGGCCTACATCATGTGGCAAACCGGTGAGCATGTGGCTCTATTAGTATAGGAGATACCTGAAAACATATCACACTTTTCATCATAGTGCTTTTACCAATGCATAAAATGCATGGAGAAGTCATTTCGAATGACTGGTCCTCAGTGTTGTGAGAACGATGACTGGTTAAAATTTTTGGTGGTTTCTTGTTCAGTCCATAGGCCTACATCATGTGGCAAACCGGTGAGCATGTGGCTCTATTAGTATAGGAGATACCTGAAAACATATCACACTTTTCATCATAGTGCTTTTACCAATGCATAAAATGCATGGAGAAGTCATTTCGAATGACTGGTCCTCAGTGTTGTGAGAACGATGACTGGTTAAAATTTTTGGTGGTTTCTTGTTCAGGTCCATAGGCCTACATCATGTGGCAAACCGGTGAGCATGTGGCTCTATTAGTATAGGAGATACCTGAAAACATATCACACTTTTCATCATAGTGCTTTTACCAATGCATAAAATGCATGGAGAAGTCATTTCGAATGACTGGTCCTCAGTGTTGTGAGAACGATGACTGGTTAAAATTTTTGGTGGTTTCTTGTTCAGTCCATAGGCCTACATCATGTGGCAAACCGGTGAGCATGTGGCTCTATTAGTATAGGAGATACCTGAAAACATATCACACTTTTCATCATAGTGCTTTTACCAATGCATAAAATGCATGGAGAAGTCATTTCGAATGACTGGTCCTCAGTGTTGTGAGAACGATGACTGGTTAAAATTTTTGGTGGTTTCTTGTTCAGTCCATAGGCCTACATCATGTGGCAAACCGGTGAGCATGTGGCTCTATTAGTATAGGAGATACCTGAAAACATATCACACTTTTCATCATAGTGCTTTTACCAATGCATAAAATGCATGGAGAAGTCATTTCGAATGACTGGTCCTCAGTGTTGTGAGAACGATGACTGGTTAAAATTTTTGGTGGTTTCTTGTTCAGTCCATAGGCCTACATCATGTGGCAAACCGGTGAGCATGTGGCTCTATTAGTATAGGAGATACCTGAAAACATATCACACTTTTCATCATAGTGCCTTTTACCAATGCATAAAATGCATGGAGAAGTCATTTCGAATGACTGGTCCTCAGTGTTGTGAGAACGATGACTGGTTAAAATTTTTGGTGGTTTCTTGTTCAGTCCATAGGCCTACATCATGTGGCAAACCGGTGAGCATGTGGCTCTATTAGTATAGGAGATACCTGAAAAACATATCACACTTTTCATCATAGTGCTTTTACCAATGCATAAAATGCATGGAGAAGTCATTTCGAATGACTGGTCCTCAGTGTTGTGAGAACGATGACTGGTTAAAATTTTTGGTGGTTTCTTGTTCAGTCCATAGGCCTACATCATGTGGCAAACCGGTGAGCATGTGGCTCTATTAGTATAGGAGATACCTGAAAACATATCACACTTTTCATCATAGTGCTTTTACCAATGCATAAAATGCATGGAGAAGTCATTTCGAATGACTGGTCCTCAGTGTTGTGAGAACGATGACTGGTTAAAATTTTTGGTGGTTTCTTGTTCAGTCCATAGGCCTACATCATGTGGCAAACCGGTGAGCATGTGGCTCTATTAGTATAGGAGATACCTGAAAACATATCACACTTTTCATCATAGTGCTTTTACCAATGCATAAAATGCATGGAGAAGTCATTTCGAATGACTGGTCCTCAGTGTTGTGAGAACGATGACTGGTTAAAATTTTTGGTGGTTTCTTGTTCAGTCCATAGGCCTACATCATGTGGCAAACCGGTGAGCATGTGGCTCTATTAGTATAGGAGATACCTGAAAACATATCACACTTTTCATCATAGTGCTTTTACCAATGCATAAAATGCATGGAGAAGTCATTTCGAATGACTGGTCCTCAGTGTTGTGAGAACGATGACTGGTTAAAATTTTTGGTGGTTTCTTGTTCAGTCCATAGGCCTACATCATGTGGCAAACCGGTGAGCATGTGGCTCTATTAGTATAGGAGATACCTGAAAACATATCACACTTTTCATCATAGTGCTTTTACCAATGCATAAAATGCATGGAGAAGTCATTTCGAATGACTGGTCCTCAGTGTTGTGAGAACGATGACTGGTTAAAATTTTTGGTGGTTTCTTGTTCAGTCCATAGGCCTACATCATGTGGCAAACCGGTGAGCATGTGGCTCTATTAGTATAGGAGATACCTGAAAACATATCACACTTTTCATCATAGTGCTTTTACCAATGCATAAAATGCATGGAGAAGTCATTTCGAATGACTGGTCCTCAGTGTTGTGAGAACGATGACTGGTTAAAATTTTTGGTGGTTCTTGTTCAGTCCATAGGCCTACATCATGTGGCAAACCGGTGAGCATGTGGCTCTATTAGTATAGGAGATACCTGAAAACATATCACACTTTTCATCATAGTGCTTTTACCAATGCATAAAATGCATGGAGAAGTCATTTCGAATGACTGGTCCTCAGTGTTGTGAGAACGATGACTGGTTAAAATTTTTGGTGGTTTCTTGTTCAGTCCATAGGCCTACATCATGTGGCAAACCGGTGAGCATGTGGCTCTATTAGTATAGGAGATACCTGAAAACATATCACACTTTTCATCATAGTGCTTTTACCAATGCATAAAATGCATGGAGAAGTCATTTCGAATGACTGGTCCTCAGTGTTGTGAGAACGATGACTGGTTAAAATTTTTGGTGGTTCTTGTTCAGTCCATAGGCCTACATCATGTGGCAAACCGGTGAGCATGTGGCTCTATTAGTATAGGAGATACCTGAAAACATATCACACTTTTCATCATAGTGCTTTTACCAATGCATAAAATGCATGGAGAAGTCATTTCGAATGACTGGTCCTCAGTGTTGTGAGAACGATGACTGGTTAAAATTTTGGTGGTTTCTTGTTCAGTCCATAGGCCTACATCATGTGGCAAACCGGTGAGCATGTGGCTCTATTAGTATAGGAGATACCTGAAAACATATCACACTTTTCATCATAGTGCTTTTACCAATGCATAAATGCATGGAGAAGTCATTTCGAATGACTGGTCCTCAGTGTTGTGAGAACGATGACTGGTTAAAATTTTTGGTGGTTTCTTGTTCAGTCCATAGGCCTACATCATGTGGCAAACCGGTGAGCATGTGGCTCTATTAGTATAGGAGATACCTGAAAACATATCACACTTTTCATCATAGTGCTTTTACCAATGCATAAAATGCATGGAGAAGTCATTTCGAATGACTGGTCCTCAGTGTTGTGAGAACGATGACTGGTTAAAATTTTGGTGGTTTCTTGTTCAGTCCATAGGCCTACATCATGTGGCAAACCGGTGAGCATGTGGCTCTATTAGTATAGGAGATACCTGAAAACATATCACACTTTTCATCATAGTGCTTTTACCAATGCATAAAATGCATGGAGAAGTCATTTCGAATGACTGGTCCTCAGTGTTGTGAGAACGATGACTGGTTAAAATTTTTGGTGGTTTCTTGTTCAGTCCATAGGCCTACATCATGTGGCAAACCGGTGAGCATGTGGCTCTATTAGTATAGGAGATACCTGAAAACATATCACACTTTTCATCATAGTGCTTTTACCAATGCATAAAATGCATGGAGAAGTCATTTCGAATGACTGGTCCTCAGTGTTGTGAGAACGATGACTGGTTAAAATTTTTGGTGGTTTCTTGTTCAGTCCATAGGCCTACATCATGTGGCAAACCGGTGAGCATGTGGCTCTATTAGTATAGGAGATACCTGAAAACATATCACACTTTTCATCATAGTGCTTTTACCAATGCATAAAATGCATGGAGAAGTCATTTCGAATGACTGGTCCTCAGTGTTGTGAGAACGATGACTGGTTAAAATTTTTGGTGGTTTCTTGTTCAGTCCATAGGCCTACATCATGTGGCAAACCGGTGAGCATGTGGCTCTATTAGTATAGGAGATACCTGAAAACATATCACACTTTTCATCATAGTGCTTTTACCAATGCATAAAATGCATGGAGAAGTCATTTCGAATGACTGGTCCTCAGTGTTGTGAGAACGATGACCTGGTTAAAATTTTTGGTGGTTTCTTGTTCAGTCCATAGGCCTACATCATGTGGCAAACCGGTGAGCATGTGGCTCTATTAGTATAGGAGATACCTGAAAACATATCACACTTTTCATCATAGTGCTTTTACCAATGCATAAAATGCATGGAGAAGTCATTTCGAATGACTGGTCCTCAGTGTTGTGAGAACGATGACTGGTTAAAATTTTTGGTGGTTTCTTGTTCAGTCCATAGGCCTACATCATGTGGCAAACCGGTGAGCATGTGGCTCTATTAGTATAGGAGATACCTGAAAACATATCACACTTTTCATCATAGTGCTTTTACCAATGCATAAAATGCATGGAGAAGTCATTTCGAATGACTGGTCCTCAGTGTTGTGAGAACGATGACTGGTTAAAATTTTGGTGGTTTCTTGTTCAGTCCATAGGCCTACATCATGTGGCAAACCGGTGAGCATGTGGCTCTATTAGTATAGGAGATACCTGAAAACATATCACACTTTTCATCATAGTGCTTTTACCAATGCATAAAATGCATGGAGAAGTCATTTCGAATGACTGGTCCTCAGTGTTGTGAGAACGATGACTGGTTAAAATTTTGGTGGTTTCTTGTTCAGTCCATAGGCCTACATCATGTGGCAAACCGGTGAGCATGTGGCTCTATTAGTATAGGAGATACCTGAAAACATATCACACTTTTCATCATAGTGCTTTTACCAATGCATAAAATGCATGGAGAAGTCATTTCGAATGACTGGTCCTCAGTGTTGTGAGAACGATGACTGGTTAAAATTTTGGTGGTTTCTTGTTCAGTCCATAGGCCTACATCATGTGGCAAACCGGTGAGCATGTGGCTCTATTAGTATAGGAGATACCTGAAAACATATCACACTTTTCATCATAGTGCTTTTACCAATGCATAAAATGCATGGAGAAGTCATTTCGAATGACTGGTCCTCAGTGTTGTGAGAACGATGACTGGTTAAAATTTTTGGTGGTTTCTTGTTCAGTCCATAGGCCTACATCATGTGGCAAACCGGTGAGCATGTGGCTCTATTAGTATAGGAGATACCTGAAAACATATCACACTTTTCATCATAGTGCTTTTACCAATGCATAAAATGCATGGAGAAGTCATTTCGAATGACTGGTCCTCAGTGTTGTGAGAACGATGACTGGTTAAAATTTTTGGTGGTTTCTTGTTCAGTCCATAGGCCTACATCATGTGGCAAACCGGTGAACATGTGGCTCTATTAGTATAGGAGATACCCTGAAAACATATCACACTTTTCATCATAGTGCTTTTACCAAGCATAAAATGCATGGAGAAGTCATTTCGAATGACTGGTCCTCAGTGTTGTGAGAACGATGACTGGTTAAAATTTTTGGTGGTTTCTTGTTCAGTCCATAGGCCTACATCATGTGGCAAACCGGTGAGCATGTGGCTCTATTAGTATAGGAGATACCTGAAAACATATCACATTTTTCATCATAGTGCTTTTACCAATGCATAAAATGCATGGAGAAGTCATTTCGAATGACTGGTCCTCAGTGTTGTGAGAACGATGACTGGTTAAAATTTTTGGTGGTTTCTTGTTCAGTCCATAGGCCTACATCATGTGGCAAACCGGTGAGCATGTGGCTCTATTAGTATAGGAGATACCTGAAAACATATCACACTTTTCATCATAGTGCTTTTACCAATGCATAAAATGCATGGAGAAGTCATTTCGAATGACTGGTCCTCAGTGTTGTGAGAACGATGACTGGTTAAAATTTTTGGTGGTTTCTTGTTCAGTCCATAGGCCTACATCATGTGGAAACCGGTGAACATGTGGCTCTATTAGTATAGGAGATACCTGAAAACATATCACACTTTTCATCATAGTGCTTTTACCAATGCATAAAATGCATGGAGAAGTCATTTCGAATGACTGGTCCTCAGTGTTGTGAGAACGATGACTGGTTAAAATTTTTGGTGGTTTCTTGTTCAGTCCATAGGCCTACATCATGTGGCAAACCGGTGAGCATGTGGCTCTATTAGTATAGGAGATACCTGAAAACATATCACATTTTTCATCATAGTGCTTTTACCAATGCATAAAATGCATGGAGAAGTCATTTCGAATGACTGGTCCTCAGTGTTGTGAGAACGATGACTGGTTAAAATTTTTGGTGGTTTCTTGTTCAGTCCATAGGCCTACATCATGTGGCAAACCGGTGAGCATGTGGCTCTATTAGTATAGGAGATACCTGAAAACATATCACACTTTTCATCATAGTGCTTTTACCAATGCATAAAATGCATGGAGAAGTCATTTCGAATGACTGGTCCTCAGTGTTGTGAGAACGATGACTGGTTAAAATTTTTGGTGGTTTCTTGTTCAGTCCATAGGCCTACATCATGTGGGAAACCGGTGAACATGTGGCTCTATTAGTATAGGAGATACCTGAAAACATATCACACTTTTCATCATAGTGCTTTTACCAATGCATAAAATGCATGGAGAAGTCATTTCGAATGACTGGTCCTCAGTGTTGTGAGAACGATGACTGGTTAAAATTTTTGGTGGTTTCTTGTTCAGTCCATAGGCCTACATCATGTGGCAAACCGGTGAGCATGTGGCTCTATTAGTATAGGAGATACCTGAAAACATATCACACTTTTCATCATAGTGCTTTTACCAATGCATAAAATGCATGGAGAAGTCATTTCGAATGACTGGTCCTCAGTGTTGTGAGAACGATGACTGGTTAAAATTTTTGGTGGTTTCTTGTTCAGTCCATAGGCCTACATCATGTGGCAAACCGGTGAGCATGTGGCTCTATTAGTATAGGAGATACCTGAAAACATATCACACTTTTCATCATAGTGCTTTTACCAATGCATAAAATGCATGGAGAAGTCATTTCGAATGACTGGTCCTCAGTGTTGTGAGAACGATGACTGGTTAAAATTTTTGGTGGTTTCTTGTTCAGTCCATAGGCCTACATCATGTGGCAAACCGGTGAGCATGTGGCTCTATTAGTATAGGAGATACCTGAAAACATATCACACTTTTCATCATAGTGCTTTTACCAATGCATAAATTGCATGGAGAAGTCATTTCGAATGACTGGTCCTCAGTGTTGTGAGAACGATGACTGGTTAAAATTTTTGGTGGTTTCTTGTTCAGTCCATAGGCCTACATCATGTGGCAAACCGGTGAGCATGTGGCTCTATTAGTATAGGAGATACCTGAAAACATATCACACTTTTCATCATAGTGCTTTTACCAATGCATAAAATGCATGGAGAAGTCATTTCGAATGACTGGTCCTCAGTGTTGTGAGAACGATGACTGGTTAAAATTTTTGGTGGTTTCTTGTTCAGTCCATAGGCCTACATCATGTGGCAAACCGGTGAGCATGTGGCTCTATTAGTATAGGAGATACCTGAAAACATATCACACTTTTCATCATAGTGCTTTTACCAATGCATAAAATGCATGGAGAAGTCATTTCGAATGACTGGTCCTCAGTGTTGTGAGAACGATGACTGGTTAAAATTTTTGGTGGTTTCTTGTTCAGTCCATAGGCCTACATCATGTGGCAAACCGGTGAGCATGTGGCTCTATTAGTATAGGAGATACCTGAAAACATATCACACCTTTCATCATAGTGCTTTTACCAATGCATAAAATGCATGGAGAAGTCATTTCGAATGACTGGTCCTCAGTGTTGTGAGAACGATGACTGGTTAAAATTTTTGGTGGTTTCTTGTTCAGTCCATAGGCCTACATCATGTGGCAAACCGGTGAGCATGTGGCTCTATTAGTATAGGAGATACCTGAAAACATATCACACTTTTCATCATAGTGCTTTTACCAATGCATAAAATGCATGGAGAAGTCATTTCGAATGACTGGTCCTCAGTGTTGTGAGAACGATGACTGGTTAAAATTTTTGGTGGTTTCTTGTTCAGTCCATAGGCCTACATCATGTGGCAAACCGGTGAGCATGTGGCTCTATTAGTATAGGAGATACCTGAAAACATATCACACTTTTCATCATAGTGCTTTTACCAATGCATAAAATGCATGGAGAAGTCATTTCGAATGACTGGTCCTCAGTGTTGTGAGAACGATGACTGGTTAAAATTTTTGGTGGTTTCTTGTTCAGTCCATAGGCCTACATCATGTGGCAAACCGGTGAGCATGTGGCTCTATTAGTATAGGAGATACCTGAAAACATATCACACTTTTCATCATAGTGCTTTTACCAATGCATAAAATGCATGGAGAAGTCATTTCGAATGACTGGTCCTCAGTGTTGTGAGAACGATGACTGGTTAAAATTTTTGGTGGTTTCTTGTTCAGTCCATAGGCCTACATCATGTGGCAAACCGGTGAGCATGTGGCTCTATTAGTATAGGAGATACCTGAAAACATATCACACTTTTCATCATAGTGCTTTTACCAATGAATAAAATGCATGGAGAAGTCATTTCGAATGACTGGTCCTCAGTGTTGTGAGAACGATGACTGGTTAAAATTTTTGGTGGTTTCTTGTTCAGTCCATAGGCCTACATCATGTGGCAAACCGGTGAGCATGTGGCTCTATTAGTATAGGAGATACCTGAAAACATATCACACTTTTCATCATAGTGCTTTTACCAATGCATAAAATGCATGGAGAAGTCATTTCGAATGACTGGTCCTCAGTGTTGTGAGAACGATGACTGGTTAAAATTTTTGGTGGTTTCTTGTTCAGTCCATAGGCCTACATCATGTGGCAAACCGGTGAGCATGTGGCTCTATTAGTATAGGAGATACCTGAAAACATATCACACTTTTCATCATAGTGCTTTTACCAATGCATAAAATGCATGGAGAAGTCATTTCGAATGACTGGTCCTCAGTGTTGTGAGAACGATGACTGGTTAAAATTTTTGGTGGTTTCTTGTTCAGTCCATAGGCCTACATCATGTGGCAAACCGGTGAGCATGTGGCTCTATTAGTATAGGAGATACCTGAAAACATATCACACTTTTCATCATAGTGCTTTTACCAATGCATAAAATGCATGGAGAAGTCATTTCGAATGACTGGTCCTCAGTGTTGTGAGAACGATGACTGGTTAAAATTTTTGGTGGTTTCTTGTTCAGTCCATAGGCCTACATCATGTGGCAAACCGGTGAGCATGTGGCTCTATTAGTATAGGAGATACCTGAAAACATATCACACTTTTCATCATAGTGCTTTTACCAATGCATAAAATGCATGGAGAAGTCATTTCGAATGACTGGTCCTCAGTGTTGTGAGAACGATGACTGGTTAACATTTTTAGTGGTTTCTTGTTCAGTCCATAGGCCTACATCATGTGGCAAACCGGTGAGCATGTGACTCTATTAGTATAGGAGATACCTGAAAACATATAAGACTTTTCATCATAGTGCTTTTACCTATGCATAAAATGCATGGAGAAGTCATTTCGAATGACTGGTCCTCAGTGTTGTGAGAACGATGACTGGTTAAAATTTTTGGTGGTTTCTTGTTCAGTCCATAGGCCTACATCATGTGGCAAACCGGTGAGCATGTGGCTCTATTAGTATAGGAGATACCTGAAAACATATCACACTTTTCATCATAGTGCTTTTACCAATGCATAAAATGCATGGAGAAGTCATTTCGAATGACTGGTCCTCAGTGTTGTGAGAACGATGACTGGTTAAAATTTTTGGTGGTTTCTTGTTCAGTCCATAGGCCTACATCATGTGGCAAACCGGTGAGCATGTGGCTCTATTAGTATAGGAGATACCTGAAAACATATCACACTTTTCATCATAGTGCTTTTACCAATGCATAAAATGCATGGAGAAGTCATTTCGAATGACTGGTCCTCAGTGCTGTGAGAACGATGACTGGTTAAAATTTTTGGTGGTTTCTTGTTCAGTCCATAGGCCTACATCATGTGGCAAACCGGTGAGCATGTGGCTCTATTAGTATAGGAGATACCTGAAAACATATCACACTTTTCATCATAGTGCTTTTACCAATGCATAAAATGCATGGAGAAGTCATTTCGAATGACTGGTCCTCAGTGTTGTGAGAATGATGACTGGTTAAAATTTTTGGTGGTTTCTTGTTCAGTCCATAGGCCTACATCATGTGGCAAACCGGTGAGCATGTGGCTCTATTAGTATAGGAGATACCTGAAAACATATCACACTTTTCATCATAGTGCTTTTACCAATGAATAAAATGCATGGAGAAGTCATTTCGAATGACTGGTCCTCAGTGTTGTGAGAACGATGACTGGTTAAAATTTTTGGTGGTTTCTTGTTCAGTCCATAGGCCTACATCATGTGGCAAACCGGTGAGCATGTGGCTCTATTAGTATAGGAGATACCTGAAAACATATCACACTTTTCATCATAGTGCTTTTACCAATGCATAAAATGCATGGAGAAGTCATTTCGAATGACTGGTCCTCAGTGTTGTGAGAACGATGACTGGTTAAAATTTTTGGTGGTTTCTTGTTCAGTCCATAGGCCTACATCATGTGGCAAACCGGTGAGCATGTGGCTCTATTAGTATAGGAGATACCTGAAAACATATCACACTTTTCATCATAGTGCTTTTACCAATGCATAAAATGCATGGAGAAGTCATTTCGAATGACTGGTCCTCAGTGTTGTGAGAACGATGACTGGTTAAAATTTTTGGTGGTTTCTTGTTCAGTCCATAGGCCTACATCATGTGGCAAACCGGTGAGCATGTGGCTCTATTAGTATAGGAGATACCTGAAAACATATCACACTTTTCATCATAGTGCTTTTACCAATGCATAAAATGCATGGAGAAGTCATTTCGAATGACTGGTCCTCAGTGTTGTGAGAACGATGACTGGTTAAAATTTTTAGTGGTTTCTTGTTCAGTCCATAGGCCTACATCATGTGGCAAACCGGTGAGCATGTGACTCTATTAGTATAGGAGATACCTGAAAACATATCACACTTTTCATCATAGTGCTTTTACCAATGCATAAAATGCATGGAGAAGTCATTTCGAATGACTGGTCCTCAGTGTTGTGAGAACGATGACTGGTTAAAATTTTTGGTGGTTTCTTGTTCAGTCCATAGGCCTACATCATGTGGCAAACCGGTGAGCATGTGGCTCTATTAGTATAGGAGATACCTGAAAACATATCACACTTTTCATCATAGTGCTTTTACCAATGCATAAAATGCATGGAGAAGTCATTTCGAATGACTGGTCCTCAGTGTTGTGAGAACGATGACTGGTTAAAATTTTTGGTGGTTTCTTGTTCAGTCCATAGGCCTACATCATGTGGCAAACCGGTGAGCATGTGGCTCTATTAGTATAGGAGATACCTGAAAACATATCACACTTTTCATGATAGTGCTTTTACCAATGCATAAAATACATGGAGAAGTCATTTCGAATGACTGGTCCTCAGTGTTGTGAGAACGATGACTGGTTAAAATTTTTGGTGGTTTCTTGTTCAGTCCATAGGCCTACATCATGTGGCAAACCGGTGAGCATGTGGCTCTATTAGTATAGGAGATACCTGAAAACATATCACACTTTTCATCATAGTGCTTTTACCAATGCATAAAATGCATGGAGAAGTCATTTCGAATGACTGGTCCTCAGTGCTGTGAGAACGATGACTGGTTAAAATTTTTGGTGGTTTCTTGTTCAGTCCATAGGCCTACATCATGTGGCAAACCGGTGAGCATGTGGCTCTATTAGTATAGGAGATACCTGAAAACATATCACACTTTTCATCATAGTGCTTTTACCAATGCATAAAATGCATGGAGAAGTCATTTCGAATGACTGGTCCTCAGTGTTGTGAGAATGATGACTGGTTAAAATTTTTGGTGGTTTCTTGTTCAGTCCATAGGCCTACATCATGTGGCAAACCGGTGAGCATGTGGCTCTATTAGTATAGGAGATACCTGAAAACATATCACACTTTTCATCATAGTGCTTTTACCAATGAATAAAATGCATGGAGAAGTCATTTCGAATGACTGGTCCTCAGTGTTGTGAGAACGATGACTGGTTAAAATTTTTGGTGGTTTCTTGTTCAGTCCATAGGCCTACATCATGTGGCAAACCGGTGAGCATGTGGCTCTATTAGTATAGGAGATACCTGAAAACATATCACACTTTTCATCATAGTGCTTTTACCAATGCATAAAATGCATGGAGAAGTCATTTCGAATGACTGGTCCTCAGTGTTGTGAGAACGATGACTGGTTAAAATTTTTGGTGGTTTCTTGTTCAGTCCATAGGCCTACATCATGTGGCAAACCGGTGAGCATGTGGCTCTATTAGTATAGGAGATACCTGAAAACATATCACACTTTTCATCATAGTGCTTTTACCAATGCATAAAATGCATGGAGAAGTCATTTCGAATGACTGGTCCTCAGTGTTGTGAGAACGATGACTGGTTAAAATTTTTGGTGGTTTCTTGTTCAGTCCATAGGCCTACATCATGTGGCAAACCGGTGAGCATGTGGCTCTATTAGTATAGGAGATACCTGAAAACATATCACACTTTTCATCATAGTGCTTTTACCAATGCATAAAATGCATGGAGAAGTCATTTCGAATGACTGGTCCTCAGTGTTGTGAGAACGATGACTGGTTAAAATTTTTAGTGGTTTCTTGTTCAGTCCATAGGCCTACATCATGTGGCAAACCGGTGAGCATGTGACTCTATTAGTATAGGAGATACCTGAAAACATATCACACTTTTCATCATAGTGCTTTTACCAATGCATAAAATGCATGGAGAAGTCATTTCGAATGACTGGTCCTCAGTGTTGTGAGAACGATGACTGGTTAAAATTTTTGGTGGTTTCTTGTTCAGTCCATAGGCCTACATCATGTGGCAAACCGGTGAGCATGTGGCTCTATTAGTATAGGAGATACCTGAAAACATATCACACTTTTCATCATAGTGCTTTTACCAATGCATAAAATGCATGGAGAAGTCATTTCGAATGACTGGTCCTCAGTGTTGTGAGAACGATGACTGGTTAAAATTTTTGGTGGTTTCTTGTTCAGTCCATAGGCCTACATCATGTGGCAAACCGGTGAGCATGTGGCTCTATTAGTATAGGAGATACCTGAAAACATATCACACTTTTCATCATAGTGCTTTTACCAATGCATAAAATGCATGGAGAAGTCATTTCGAATGACTGGTCCTCAGTGTTGTGAGAACGATGACTGGTTAAAATTTTTGGTGGTTTCTTGTTCAGTCCATAGGCCTACATCATGTGGCAAACCGGTGAGCATGTGGCTCTATTAGTATAGGAGATACCTGAAAACATATCACACTTTTCATCATAGTGCTTTTACCAATGCATAAAATGCATGGAGAAGTCATTTCGAATGACTGGTCCTCAGTGTTGTGAGAACGATGACTGGTTAAAATTTTTGGTGGTTTCTTGTTCAGTCCATAGGCCTACATCATGTGGCAAACCGGTGAGCATGTGGCTCTATTAGTATAGGAGATACCTGAAAACATATCACACTTTTCATCATAGTGCTTTTACCAATGCATAAAATGCATGGAGAAGTCATTTCGAATGACTGGTCCTCAGTGTTGTGAGAACGATGACTGGTTAAAATTTTTGGTGGTTTCTTGTTCAGTCCATAGGCCTACATCATGTGGCAAACCGGTGAGCATGTGGCTCTATTAGTATAGGAGATACCTGAAAACATATCACACTTTTCATCATAGTGCTTTTACCAATGCATAAAATGCATGGAGAAGTCATTTCGAATGACTGGTCCTCAGTGTTGTGAGAACGATGACTGGTTAAAATTTTTGGTGGTTTCTTGTTCAGTCCATAGGCCTACATCATGTGGCAAACCGGTGAGCATGTGGCTCTATTAGTATAGGAGATACCTGAAAACATATCACACTTTTCATCATAGTGCTTTTACCAATGCATAAAATGCATGGAGAAGTCATTTCGAATGACTGGTCCTCAGTGTTGTGAGAACGATGACTGGTTAAAATTTTTGGTGGTTTCTTGTTCAGTCCATAGGCCTACATCATGTGGCAAACCGGTGAGCATGTGGCTCTATTAGTATAGGAGATACCTGAAAACATATCACACTTTTCATCATAGTGCTTTTACCAATGCATAAAATGCATGGAGAAGTCATTTCGAATGACTGGTCCTCAGTGTTGTGAGAACGATGACTGTTTAAAATTTTTGGTGGTTTCTTGTTCAGTCCATAGGCCTACATCATGTGGCAAACCGGTGAGCATGTGGCTCTATTAGTATAGGAGATACCTGAAAACATATCACACTTTTCATCATAGTGCTTTTACCAATGCATAAAATGCATGGAGAAGTCATTTCGAATGACTGGTCCTCAGTGTTGTGAGAACGATGACTGTTTAAAATTTTTGGTGGTTTCTTGTTCAGTCCATAGGCCTACATCATGTGGCAAACCGGTGAGCATGTGGCTCTATTAGTATAGGAGATACCTGAAAACATATCACACTTTTCATCATAGTGCTTTTACCAATGCATAAAATGCATGGAGAAGTCATTTCGAATGACTGGTCCTCAGTGTTGTGAGAACGATGACTGGTTAAAATTTTTGGTGGTTTCTTGTTCAGTCCATAGGCCTACATCATGTGGCAAACCGGTGAGCATGTGGCTCTATTAGTATAGGAGATACCTGAAAACATATCACACTTTTCATCATAGTGCTTTTACCAATGCATAAAATGCATGGAGAAGTCATTTCGAATGACTGGTCCTCAGTGTTGTGAGAGAACGATGACTGGTTAAAATTTTTGGTGGTTTCTTGTTCAGTCCATAGGCCTACATCATGTGGCAAACCGGTGAGCATGTGGCTCTATTAGTATAGGAGATACCTGAAAACATATCACACTTTTCATCATAGTGCTTTTACCAATGCATAAAATGCATGGAGAAGTCATTTCGAATGACTGGTCCTCAGTGTTGTGAGAACGATGACTGGTTAAAATTTTTGGTGGTTTCTTGTTCAGTCCATAGGCCTACATCATGTGGCAAACCGGTGAGCATGTGGCTCTAT
Organism: Ranitomeya imitator; assembly: GCF_032444005.1. Taxonomy (NCBI): domain Eukaryota; kingdom Metazoa; phylum Chordata; class Amphibia; order Anura; family Dendrobatidae; genus Ranitomeya; species Ranitomeya imitator. Next base: position 26,545 of record NW_027194871.1, read on the forward strand.
TAGTATAGGAGATACCTGAAAACATATCACACTTTTCATCATAGTGCTTTTACCAATGCATAAAATGCATGGAGAAGTCATTTCGAATGACTGGTCCTCAGTGTTGTGAGAACGATGACTGGTTAAAATTTTTGGTGGTTTCTTGTTCAGTCCATAGGCCTACATCATGTGGCAAACCGGTGAGCATGTGGCTCTATTAGTATAGGAGATACCTGAAAACATATCACACTTTTCATCATAGTGCTTTTACCAATGCATAAAATGCATGGAGAAGTCATTTCGAATGACTGGTCCTCAGTGTTGTGAGAACGATGACTGGTTAAAATTTTTGGTGGTTTCTTGTTCAGTCCATAGGCCTACCTCATGTGGCAAACCGTGTGAGCATGTGGCTCTATTAGTATAGGAGATACCTGAAAACATATCACACTTTTCATCATAGTGCTTTTACCAATGCATAAAATGCATGGAGAAGTCATTTAATGACTGGTCCTCAGTGTTGTGAGAACGATGACTGGTTAAAATTTTTGGTGGTTTCTTGTTCAGTCCATAGGCCTACATCATGTGGCAAACCGGTGAGCATGTGGCTCTATTAGTATAGGAGATACCTGAAAACATATCACACTTTTCATCATAGTGCTTTTACCAATGCATAAAATGCATGGAGAAGTCATTTCGAATGACTGGTCCTCAGTGTTGTGAGAACGATGACTGGTTAAAATTTTTGGTGGTTTCTTGTTCAGTCCATAGGCCTACATCATGTGGCAAACCGGTGAGCATGTGGCTCTATTAGTATAGGAGATACCTGAAAACATATCACACTTTTCATCATAGTGCTTTTACCAATGCATAAAATGCATGGAGAAGTCATTTCGAATGACTGGTCCTCAGTGTTGTGAGAACGATGACTGGTTAAAATTTTTGGTGGTTTCTTGTTCAGTCCATAGGCCTACATCATGTGGCAAACCGGTGAGCATGTGGCTCTATTAGTATAGGAGATACCTGAAAACATATCACACTTTTCATCATAGTGCTTTTACCAATGCATAAAATGCATGGAGAAGTCATTTCGAATGACTGGTCCTCAGTGTTGTGAGAACGATGACTGGTTAAAATTTTTGGTGGTTTCTTGTTCAGTCCATAGGCCTACATCATGTGGCAAACCGGTGAGCATGTGGCTCTATTAGTATAGGAGATACCTGAAAACATATCACACTTTTCATCATAGTGCTTTTACCAATGCATAAAATGCATGGAGAAGTCATTTCGAATGACTGGTCCTCAGTGTTGTGAGAACGATGACTGGTTAAAATTTTTGGTGGTTTCTTGTTCAGTCCATAGGCCTACATCATGTGGCAAACCGGTGAGCATGTGGCTCTATTAGTATAGGAGATACCTGAAAACATATCACACTTTTCATCATAGTGCTTTTACCAATGCATAAAATGCATGGAGAAGTCATTTCGAATGACTGGTCCTCAGTGTTGTGAGAACGATGACTGGTTAAAATTTTTGGTGGTTTCTTGTTCAGTCCATAGGCCTACATCATGTGGCAAACCGGTGAGCATGTGGCTCTATTAGTATAGGAGATACCTGAAAACATATCACACTTTTCATCATAGTGCTTTTACCAATGCATAAAATGCATGGAGAAGTCATTTCGAATGACTGGTCCTCAGTGTTGTGAGAACGATGACTGGTTAAAATTTTTGGTGGTTTCTTGTTCAGTCCATAGGCCTACATCATGTGGCAAACCGGTGAGCATGTGGCTCTATTAGTATAGGAGATACCTGAAAACATATCACACTTTTCATCATAGTGCTTTTACCAATGCATAAAATGCATGGAGAAGTCATTTCGAATGACTGGTCCTCAGTGTTGTGAGAACGATGACTGGTTAAAATTTTTGGTGGTTTCTTGTTCAGTCCATAGGCCTACATCATGTGGCAAACCGGTGAGCATGTGGCTCTATTAGTATAGGAGATACCTGAAAACATATCACACTTTTCATCATAGTGCTTTTACCAATGCATAAAATGCATGGAGAAGTCATTTCGAATGACTGGTCCTCAGTGTTGTGAGAACGATGACTGGTTAAAATTTTTGGTGGTTTCTTGTTCAGTCCATAGGCCTACATCATGTGGCAAACCGGTGAGCATGTGGCTCTATTAGTATAGGAGATACCTGAAAACATATCATGCTTTTACACAATGCATAAAATGCATGGAGAAGTCATTTCGAATGGACTGGCCTCTGTGTTGTTGAGAACTGATGACTGGTTAAGAATTTTTGGTGGGTTTCCTTGTTCATCCATAGGCCTAGCATCATGTTGGCAAACCGGTGACAATGTGGCTCTTATTAGTATAAGGAGTATACCTGAAAACATATCACACTTTTCATCATAGTGCTTTTACCAATGCATAAAATGCATGGAGAAGTCATTTTCGAATGACTGGTTCCTCAGTGTTGTGATGAACGATGACTGGTTTAAAATTTTTGGTGGTTTCTTGTTCAGTCCATAGGCCTACATCATGTGGCAAACGGTGAGCATGTGGCTCTATTAGTATAGGGAGATACCTGAAAACATATCACACTTTTCATCATAGTGCTTTTACCAATGCATAAAATGCATGGAGAAGTCATTTCGAATGACTGGTCCTCAGTGTTGTGAGAACGATGACTGGTTAAAATTTTTGGTGGTTTCTTGTTCAGTCCATAGGCCTACATCATGTGGCAAACCGGTGAGCATGTGGCTCTATTAGTATAGGAGATACCTGAAAACATATCACACTTTTCATCATAGTGCTTTTACCAATGCATAAAATGCATGGAGAAGTCATTTCGAATGACTGGTCCTCAGCTGTTGTGAGAACGATGACTGGTTAAAATTTTTGGTGTTTCTTGTTCAGTCCATAGGCCTACATCATGTGGCAAACCGCGTGAGCATGTGCTCATTAGTATAGGAGATACCCTGAAAACATATCACACTTTTCATCATAGTGGCTTTTACCAATGCATAAAATGCATGGAGAAGTCATTTCGAATGACTGGTCCTCAGCGTTGTGAGAACGATGACTGGTTAAAATTTTTGGTGGTTTCTTGTTCAGTCCATAGGCCTACATCATGTGGCAAACGCGTGAGCATGTGGCTCTATTAGTATAGGAGATACCTGAAAACATATCACACTTTTCTCATAGTGCTTTTACCAATGCATAAAATGCTATGGAGAAGTCATTTCGAATGACTGGTCCTCAGTGTTGTGAGAACGATGACTGGTTAAAATTTTTGGTGGTTTCTTGTTCAGTCCATAGCCTACATCATGTGGCAAACCGGTGAGCATGTGGCTCTATTAGTATAGGAGATACCTGAAAACATATCACACTTTTCATCATAGTGCTTTTACCAATGCATAAAATGCATGGAGAAGTCATTTCGAATGACTGGTCCTCAGTGTTGTGAGAACGATGACTGGTTAAAATTTTGGTGGTTTCTTGTTCAGTCCATAGGCCTACATCATGTGGCAAACGGTGAGCATGTGGCTCTATTAGTATAGGAGATACCTGAAAACATATCACACTTTTCATCATAGTGCTTTTACCAATGCATAAAATGCATGGAGAAGTCATTTCGAATGACTGTCCTCAGTGTTGTGAGAACGATGACTGGTTAAAATTTTTGGTGGTTTCTTGTTCAGTCCATAGGCACTACATCATGTGGCAAACCGGTGAGCATGTGGCTCTTATTAGTATAGGAGATACCTGAAAACATATCACACTTTTCATCATAGTGCTTTTACAATGCATAAAATGCATGGAGAAGTCATTTCGAATGACTGGTCCTCAGTGTTGTGAGAACGATGACTGGTTAAATTTTTGGTGGTTTCTTGTTCAGTCCATAGGCCTACATCATGTGGCAAACCGGTGAGCATGTGGCTCTATTAGTATAGGAGATACCTGAAAACATATCACACTTTTCATCATAGTGCTTTTACCAATGCATAAAATGCATGGAGAAGTCATTCGAATGACTGGTCCTCAGTGTTGTGAGAACGATGACTGGTTAAAATTTTTGGTGGTTTCTTGTTCAGTCCATAGGCCTACATCATGTGGCAAACGCGTGAGCATGTGGCTCTATTAGTATAGGAGATACCTGAAAACATATCACACTTTTCATCATAGTGCTTTTACCAATGCATAAAATGCATGGAGAAGTCATTTCGAATGACTGGTCCTCAGTGTTGTGAGAACGATGACTGGTTAAAATTTTTGGTGGTTTCTTGTTCAGTCCATAGGCCTACATCATGTGGCAAACCGGTGAGCATGTGGCTCTATTAGTATAGGAGATACCTGAAAAACATATCACACTTTTCATCATAGTGCTTTTACCAATGCATAAAATGCATGGAGAAGTCATTTCGAATGACTGGTCCTCAGTGTTGTGAGAACGATGACTGGTTAAAATTTTTGGTGGTTTCTTGTTCAGTCCATAGGCCTACATCATGTGGCAAACCGGTGAGCATGTGGCTCTATTAGTATAGGAGATACCTGAAAACATATCACACTTTTCATCATAGTGCTTTTACCAATGCATAAAATGCATGGAGAAGTCATTTCGAATGACTGGTCCTCAGTGTTGTGAGAACGATGACTGGTTAAAATTTTGTGGTGTTTCTTGTTCAGTCCATAGGCCTACATCATGTGGCAAAACCGGTGAGCATGTGGCTCTATTAGTATAGGAGATACCTGAAAACATATCACACTTTTCATCATAGTGCTTTTACCAATGCATAAAATGCATGGAGAAGTCATTTCGAATGACTGGTCCTCAGTGTTGTGAGAACGATGACTGGTTAAAATTTTTGGTGGTTTCTTGTTCAGTCCATAGGCCTACATCATGTGGCAAACCGGTGAGCATGTGGCTCTATTAGTATAGGAGATACCTGAAAACATATCACACTTTTCATCATAGTGCTTTTACCAATGCATAAAATGCATGGAGAAGTCATTTCGAATGACTGGTCCTCAGTGTTGTGAGAACGATGACTGGTTAAAATTTTTGGTGGTTTCTTGTTCAGTCCATAGGCCTACATCATGTGGCAAACGCGTGAGCATGTGGCTCTATTAGTATAGGAGATACCTGAAAACATATCACACTTTTCATCATAGTGCTTTTACCAATGCATAAAATGCATGGAGAAGTCATTTCGAATGACTGGTCCTCAGTGTTGTGAGAACGATGACTGGTTAAAATTTTTGGTGGTTTCTTGTTCAGTCCATAGGCCTACATCATGTGGCAAACCGGTGAGCATGTGGCTCTATTAGTATAGGAGATACCTGAAAACATATCACACTTTTCATCATAGTGCTTTTACCAATGCATAAAATGCATGGAGAAGTCATTTCGAATGACTGGTCCTCAGTGTTGTGAGAACGATGACTGGTTAAAATTTTTGGTGGTTTCTTGTTCAGTCCCATAGGCCTACATCATGTGGCAAACCGGTGAGCATGTGGCTCTATTAGTATAGGAGATACCTGAAAACATATCACACTTTTCATCATAGTGCTTTTACCAATGCATAAAATGCATGGAGAAGTCATTTCGAATGACTGGTCCTCAGTGTTGTGAGAACGATGACTGGTTAAAATTTTTGGTGGTTTCTTGTTCAGTCCATAGGCCTACATCATGTGGCAAACCGGTGAGCATGTGGCTCTATTAGTATAGGAGATACCTGAAAACATATCACACTTTTCATCATAGTGCTTTTACCAATGCATAAAATGCATGGAGAAGTCATTTCGAATGACTGGTCCTCAGTGTTGTGAGAACGATGACTGGTTAAAATTTTTGGTGGTTTCTTGTTCAGTCCATAGCCTACATCATGTGGCAAACCGTGTGAGCATTGTGGCTCTATTAGTATAGGAGATACCTGAAAACATATCACACTTTTCATCATAGTGCTTTTACCAATGCATAAAATGCATGGAGAAGTCATTTCGAATGACTGGTCCTCAGTGTTGTTGAGAACGATGACTGGTTAAAATTTTTGGTGGTTTCTTGTTCAGTCCATAGGCCTACATCATGTGGCAAACCGGGTGAGCATGTGGCTCTATTAGTATAGGAGATACCTGAAAACATATCACACTTTTCATCATAGTGCTTTTACCAATGCATAAAATGCATGGAGAAGTCATTTCGAATGACTGGTCCTCAGCGTTGTGAGAACGATGACTGGTTAAAATTTTTGGTGGTTTCTTGTTCAGTCCATAGGCCTACATCATGTGGCAAACCGGTGAGCATGTGGCTCTATTAGTATAGGAGATACCTGAAAACATATCACACTTTTCATCATAGTGCTTTTACCAATGCATAAAATGCATGGAGAAGTCATTTCGAATGACTGGTCCTCAGTGTTGTGAGAACGATGACTGGTTAAAATTTTTGGTGGTTTCTTGTTCAGTCCATAGGCCTACATCATGTGGCAAACCGGTGAGCATGTGGCTCTATTAGTATAGTAGATACCTGAAAACATATCACACTTTTCATCATAGTGCTTTTACCAATGCATAAAATGCATGGAGAAGTCATTTCGAATGACTGGTCCTCAGCGTTGTGAGAACGATGACTGGTTAAAATTTTTGGTGGTTTCTTGTTCAGTCCATAGGCCTACATCATGTGGCAAACCGGTGAGCATGTGGCTCTATTAGTATAGGAGATACCTGAAAACATATCACACTTTTCATCATAGTGCTTTTACCAATGCATAAAATGCATGGAGAAGTCATTTCGAATGACTGGTCCTCAGTGTTGTGAGAACGATGACTGGTTAAAATTTTTGGTGGTTTCTTGTTCAGTCCATAGGCCTACATCATGTGGCAAACCGGTGAGCATGTGGCTCTATTAGTATAGGAGATACCTGAAAACATATCACACTTTTCATCATAGTGCTTTTACCAATGCATAAAATGCATGGAGAAGTCATTTCGAATGACTGGTCCTCAGTGTTGTGAGAACGATGACTGGTTAAAATTTTTGGTGGTTTCTTGTTCAGTCTATAGGCCTACATCATGTGGCAAACCGGTGAGCATGTGGCTCTATTAGTATAGGAGATACCTGAAAACATATCACACTTTTCATCATAGTGCTTTTACCAATGCATAAAATGCATGGAGAAGTCATTTCGAATGACTGGTCCTCAGTGTTGTGAGAACAATGACTGGTTAAAATTTTTGGTGGTTTCTTGTTCAGTCCATAGGCCTACATCATGTGGCAAACTGGTGAGCATGTGGCTCTATTAGTATAGGAGATACCTGAAAACATATCACACTTTTCATCATAAGTGCTTTTACCAATGCATAAAATGCATGGAGAAGTCATTTCGAATGACTGGTCCTCAGTGTTGTGAGAACGATGACTGGTTAAAATTTTTGGTGGTTTCTTGTTCAGTCCATAGGCCTACATCATGTGGCAAACCGGGTGAGCATGTGGCTCTATTAGTATAGGAGATACCTGAAAACATTATCACACTTTTCATCATAGTGCTTTTACCAATGCATAAAATGCATGGAGAAGTCATTTCGAATGACTGGTCCTCAGTGTTGTGAGAAGCGATGACTGGTTAAAATTTTTGGTGGTTTCTTGTTCAGTCCATAGGCCTACATCATGTGGCAAACCGGTGAGCATGTGGCTCTATTAGTATAGGAGATACCTGAAAACATATCACACTTTTCATCATAGTGCTTTTTACCAATGCATAAAATGCATGGAGAAGTCATTTCGAATGACTGGTCCTCAGTGTTGTGAGAACGATGACTGGTTAAAATTTTTGGTGGTTTCTTGTTCAGTCCATAGGCCTACATCATGTGGCAAACCGGTGAGCATGTGGCTCTATTAGTATAGGAGATACCTGAAAACATATCACACTTTTCATCATAGTGCTTTTACCAATGCATAAAATGCATGGAGAAGTCATTTCGAATGACTGGTCCTCAGTGTTGTGAGAACGATGACTGGTTAAAATTTTTGGTGGTTTCTTGTTCAGTCCATAGGCCTACATCATGTGGCAAACCGGTGAGCATGCTGGCTCTATTAGTATAGGAGATACCTGAAAACATATCACACTTTTCATCATAGTGCTTTTACCAATGCATAAAATGCATGGAGAAGTCATTTCGAATGACTGGTCCTCAGTGTTGTGAGAACGATGACTGGTTAAAATTTTTGGTGGTTTCTTGTTCAGTCCATAGGCCTAACATCATGTGGCAAACCGGTGTGAGCATGTGGCTCTTTTAGTATAGGAGATACCTGAAAACATATCACACTTTTTCATCATAGTGCTTTTACCAATGCATAAAATGCATGGAGAAGTCATTTCGAATGACTGGTCCTCAGCGTTGTGAGAACGATGACTGGTTAAAATTTTTGGTGGTTTCTTGTTCAGTCATAGGCCTACATCATGTGGCAAACCGGTGAGCATGTGGCTCTATTAGTATAGGAGATACCTGAAAACATATCACACTTTTCATCATAGTGCTTTTACCAATGCATAAAATGCATGGAGAAGTCATTTCGAATGACTGGTCCTCAGTGTTGTGAGAACGATGACTGGTTAAAATTTTTGGTGGTTTCTTGTTCAGTCCATAGGCCTACATCATGTGGCAAACCGGTGAGCATGTGGCTCTATTAGTATAGGAGATACCTGAAAACATATCACACTTTTCATCATAGTGCTTTTACCAATGCATAAAATGCATGGAGAAGTCATTTCGAATGACTGGTCCTCAGCGTTGTGAGAACGATGACTGGTTAAAATTTTTGGTGGTTTCTTGTTCAGTCCATAGGCCTACATCATGTGGCAAACCGTGTGAGCATGTGGCTCTATTAGTATAGGAGATACCTGAAAACATATCACACTTTTCATCATAGTGCTTTTACCAATGCATAAAATGCATGGAGAAGTCATTTCGAATGACTGGTCCTCAGTGTTGTGAGAACGATGACTGGTTAAAATTTTTGGTGGTTTCTTGTTCAGTCCATAGGCCTACATCATGTGGCAAACCGGTGAGCATGTGGCTCTATTAGTATAGGAGATACCTGAAAACATATCACACTTTTCATCATAGTTGCTTTTACCAATGCATAAAATGCATGGAGAAGTCATTTCGAATGACTGGTCCTCAGCGTTGTGAGAACGATGACTGGTTAAAATTTTTGGTGGTTTCTTGCTCCAGTCCATAGGCCTACATCATGTGGCAAACCGGTGAGCATGTGGCTCTATTAGTATAGGAGATACCTGAAAAACATATCACACTTTTCATCATAGTGCTTTTACCAATGCATAAAATGCATGGAGAAGTCATTTCGAATGACTGGTCCTCAGTGTTGTGAGAACAATGACTGGTTAAAAGATTTGGTGGTTTCTTGTTCAGTCCATAGGCCTACATCATGTGGCAAACTGGTGAGCATGTGGCTCTATTAGTATAGGAGATACCTGAAAACATATCACACTTTTCATCATAGTGCTTTTACCAATGCATAAAATGCATGGAGAAGTCATTTCGAATGACTGGTCCTCAGTGTTGTGAGAACGATGACTGGTTAAAATTTTTGGTGGTTTTCTTGTTCAGTCCATAGGCCTACATCATGTGGCAAACCGGTGAGCATGTGGCTCTATTAGTATAGGAGATACCTGAAAACATATCACACTTTTCATCATAGTGCTTTTACCAATGCATAAAATGCATGGAGAAGTCATTTCGAATGACTGGTCCTCGTCCTCAGTGTTGTGAGAACGATGACTGGTTAAAATTTTTGGTGGTTTCTTGTTCAGTCCATAGGCCTACATCATGTGGCAAACCGGTGAGCATGTGGCTCTATTAGTATAGGAAATACCTGAAAACATATCACACTTTTCATCATAGTGCTTTTACCAATGCATAAAATGCATGGAGAGGTCATTTCGAATGACTGGTCCTCAGTGTTGTGAGAACGATGACTGGTTAAAATTTTTGGTGGTTTCTTGTTCAGTCCATAGGCCTTCATCATGTGGCAAACCGGTGAGCATGTGGCTCTATTAGAATAGGAGATACCTGAAAACATATCACACTTTTCATCATAGTGCTTTTACCAATGCATAAAATGCATGGAGAGGTCATTTCGAATGACTGGTCCTCAGTGTTGTGAGAACGATGACTGGTTAAAATTTTTGGTGGTTTCTTGTTCAGTCCATAGGCCTACATCATGTGGCAAACCGGTGAGCATGTGGCTCTATTAGTATAGGAGATACCTGAAAACATATCACACTTTTCATCATAGTGCTTTTACCAATGCATAAAATGCATGGAGAAGTCATTTCGAATGACTGGTCCTCAGTGTTGTGAGAACGATGACTGGTTAAAATTTTTGGTGGTTTCTTGTTCAGTCCATAGGCCTACATCATGTGGCAAACTGGTGAGCATGTGGCTCTATTAGTATAGGAGATACCTGAAAACATATCACACTTTTCATCATAGTGCTTTTACCAATGCATAAAATGCATGGAGAAGTCATTTCGAATGACTGGTCCTCAGTGTTGTGAGAACGATGACTGGTTAAAATTTTTGGTGGTTTCTTGTTCAGTCCATAGGCCTACATCATGTGGCAAACCGGTGAGCATGTGGCTCTATTAGTATAGGAGATACCTGAAAACATATCACACTTTTCATCATAGTGCTTTTACCAATGCATAAAATGCATGGAGAAGTCATTTCGAATGACTGGTCCTCAGCGTTGTGAGAACGATGACTGGTTAAAATTTTTGGTGGTTTCTTCTCCAGTCCATAGGCCTACATCATGTGGCAAACCGGTGAGCATGTGGCTCTATTAGTATAGGAGATACCTGAAAACATATCACACTTTTCATCATAGTGCTTTTACCAATGCATAAAATGCATGGAGAAGTCATTTCGAATGACTGGTCCTCAGTGTTGTGAGAACAATGACTGGTTAAAAGATTTGGTGGTTTCTTGTTCAGTCCATAGGCCTACATCATGTGGCAAACTGGTGAGCATGTGGCTCTATTAGTATAGGAGATACCTGAAAACATATCACACTTTTCATCATAGTGCTTTTACCAATGCATAAAATGCATGGAGAAGTCATTTCGAATGACTGGTCCTCAGTGTTGTGAGAACGATGACTGGTTAAAATTTTTGGTGGTTTCTTGTTCAGTCCATAGGCCTACATCATGTGGCAAACCGGTGAGCATGTGGCTCTATTAGTATAGGAGATACCTGAAAACATATCACACTTTTCATCATAGTGCTTTTACCAATGCATAAAATGCATGGAGAAGTCATTTCGAATGACTGGTCCTCAGTGTTGTGAGAACGATGACTGGTTAAAATTTTTGGTGGTTTCTTGTTCAGTCCATAGGCCTACATCATGTGGCAAACCGGTGAGCATGTGGCTCTATTAGTATAGGAGATACCTGAAAACATATCACACTTTTCATCATAGTGCTTTTACCAATGCATAAAATGCATGGAGAAGTCATTTCGAATGACTGGTCCTCAGCGTTGTGAGAACGATGACTGGTTAAAATTTTTGGTGGTTTCTTCTCCAGTCCATAGGCCTACATCATGTGGCAAACCGGTGAGCATGTGGCTCTATTAGTATAGGAGATACCTGAAAACATATCACACTTTTCATCATAGTGCTTTTACCAATGCATAAAATGCATGGAGAAGTCATTTCGAATGACTGGTCCTCAGTGTTGTGAGAACAATGACTGGTTAAAAGATTTGGTGGTTTCTTGTTCAGTCCATAGGCCTACATCATGTGGCAAACTGGTGAGCATGTGGCTCTATTAGTATAGGAGATACCTGAAAACATATCACACTTTTCATCATAGTGCTTTTACCAATGCATAAAATGCATGGAGAAGTCATTTCGAATGACTGGTCCTCAGTGTTGTGAGAACGATGACTGGTTAAAATTTTTGGTGGTTTCTTGTTCAGTCCATAGGCCTACATCATGTGGCAAACCGGTGAGCATGTGGCTCTATTAGTATAGGAGATACCTGAAAACATATCACACTTTTCATCATAGTGCTTTTACCAATGCATAAAATGCATGGAGAAGTCATTTCGAATGACTGGTCCTCAGTGTTGTGAGAACGATGACTGGTTAAAATTTTTGGTGGTTTCTTGTTCAGTCCATAGGCCTACATCATGTGGCAAACCGGTGAGCATGTGGCTCTATTAGTATAGGAAATACCTGAAAACATATCACACTTTTCATCATAGTGCTTTTACCAATGCATAAAATGCATGGAGAGGTCATTTCGAATGACTGGTCCTCAGTGTTGTGAGAACGATGACTGGTTAAAATTTTTGGTGGTTTCTTGTTCAGTCCATAGGCCTTCATCATGTGGCAAACCGGTGAGCATGTGGCTCTATTAGAATAGGAGATACCTGAAAACATATCACACTTTTCATCATAGTGCTTTTACCAATGCATAAAATGCATGGAGAGGTCATTTCGAATGACTGGTCCTCAGTGTTGTGAGAACGATGACTGGTTAAAATTTTTGGTGGTTTCTTGTTCAGTCCATAGGCCTACATCATGTGGCAAACCGGTGAGCATGTGGCTCTATTAGTATAGGAGATACCTGAAAACATATCACACTTTTCATCATAGTGCTTTTACCAATGCATAAAATGCATGGAGAAGTCATTTCGAATGACTGGTCCTCAGTGTTGTGAGAACGATGACTGGTTAAAATTTTTGGTGGTTTCTTGTTCAGTCCATAGGCCTACAGCATGTGGCAAACCGGTGAGCATGTGGCTCTATTAGTATAGGAGATACCTGAAAACATATCACACTTTTCATCATAGTGCTTTTACCAATGCATAAAATGCATGGAGAAGTCATTTCGAATGACTGGTCCTCAGTGTTGTGAGAACGATGACTGGTTAAAATTTTTGGTGGTTTCTTGTTCAGTCCATAGGCCTACATCATGTGGCAAACCGGTGAGCATGTGGCTCTATTAGTATAGGAGATACCTGAAAACATATCACACTTTTCATCATAGTGCTTTTACCAATGCATAAAATGCATGGAGAAGTCATTTCGGATGACTGGTCCTCAGTGTTGTGAGAACGATGACTGGTTAAAATTTTTGGTGGTTTCTTGTTCAGTCCATAGGCCTACATCATGTGGCAAACCGGTGAGCATGTGGCTCTATTAGTATAGGAGATACCTGAAAACATATCACACTTTTCATCATAGTGCTTTTACCAATGCATAAAATGCATGGAGAAGTCATTTCGAATGACTGGTCCTCAGTATTGTGAGAACGATGACTGGTTAAAATTTTTGGTGGTTTCTTGTTCAGTCCATAGGCCTACATCATGTGGCAAACCGGTGAGCATGTGGCTCTATTAGTATAGGAGATACCTGAAAACATATCACACTTTTCATCATAGTGCTTTTACCAATGCATAAAATGCATGGAGAAGTCATTTCGAATGACTGGTCCTCAGTGTTGTGAGAACGATGACTGGTTAAAATTTTTGGTGGTTTCTTGTTCAGTCCATAGGCCTACATCATGTGGCAAACCGGTGAGCATGTGGCTCTATTAGTATAGGAGATACCTGAAAACATATCACACTTTTCATCATAGTGCTTTTACCAATGCATAAAATGCATGGAGAAGTCATTTCGGATGACTGGTCCTCAGTGTTGTGAGAACGATGACTGGTTAAAATTTTTGGTGGTTTCTTGTTCAGTCCATAGGCCTACATCATGTGGCAAACCGGTGAGCATGTGGCTCTATTAGTATAGGAGATACCTGAAAACATATCACACTTTTCATCATAGTGCTTTTACCAATGCATAAAATGCATGGAGAAGTCATTTCGAATGACTGGTCCTCAGTGTTGTGAGAACGATGACTGGTTAAAATTTTTGGTGGTTTCTTGTTCAGTCCATAGGCCTACATCATGTGGCAAACCGGTGAGCATGTGGCTCTATTAGTATAGGAGATACCTGAAAACATATCACACTTTTCATCATAGTGCTTTTACCAATGCATAAAATGCATGGAGAAGTCATTTCGAATGACTGGTCCTCAGTGTTGTGAGAATGATGACTGGTTAAAATTTTTGGTGGTTTCTTGTTCAGTCCATAGGCCTACATCATGTGGCAAACCGGTGAGCATGTGGCTCTATTAGTATAGGAGATACCTGAAAACATATCACACTTTTCATCATAGTGCTTTTACCAATGCATAAAATGCATGGAGAAGTCATTTCGAATGACTGGTCCTCAGTGTTGTGAGAACGATGACTGGTTAAAATTTTTGGTGGTTTCTTGTTCAGTCCATAGGCCTACAGCATGTGGCAAACCGGTGAGCATATGGCTCTATTAGTATAGGAGATACCTGAAAACATATCACACTTTTCATCATAGTGCTTTTACCAATGCACAAAATGCATGGAGAAGTCATTTTGAATGACTGGTCCTCAGTGTTGTGAGAACGATGACTGGTTAAAATTTTTGGTGGTTTCTTGTTCAGTCCATAGGCCTACATCATGTGGCAAACCGGTGAGCATGTGGCTCTATTAGTATAGGAAATACCTGAAAACATATCACACTTTTCATCATAGTGCTTTTACCAATGCATAAAATGCATGGAGAAGTCATTTCGGATGACTGGTCCTCAGTGTTGTGAGAACGATGACTGGTTAAAATTTTTGGTGGTTTCTTGTTCAGTCCATAGGCCTACATCATGTGGCAAACCGGTGAGCATGTGGCTCTATTAGTATAGGAGATACCTGAAAACATATTACACTTTTCATCATAGTGCTTTTACCAATGCATAAAATGCATGGAGAAGTCATTTCGGATGACTGGTCCTCAGTGTTGTGAGAACGATGACTGGTTAAAATTTTTGGTGGTTTCTTGTTCAGTCCATAGGCCTACATCATGTGGCAAACCGGTGAGCATGTGGCTCTATTAGTATAGGAGATACCTGAAAACATATCACACTTTTCATCATAGTGCTTTTACCAATGCATAAAATGCATGGAGAAGTCATTTCGAATGACTGGTCCTCAGTGTTGTGAGAACGATGACTGGTTAAAATTTTTGGTGGTTTCTTGTTCAGTCCATAGGCCTACATCATGTGGCAAACCGGTGAGCATGTGACGCTATTAGTATAGGAGATACCTGAAAACATATCACACTTTTCATCATAGTGCTTTTACCAATGCATAAAATGCATGGAGAAGTCATTTCGAATGACTGGTCCTCAGTGTTGTGAGAACGATGACTGGTTAAAATTTTTGGTGGTTTCTTGTTCAGTCCATAGGCCTACATCATGTGGCAAACCGGTGAGCATGTGGCTCTATTAGTATAGGAGATACCTGAAAACATATCACACTTTTCATCATAGTGCTTTTACCAATGCATAAAATGCATGGAGATGTCATTTCGAATGACTGGTCCTCAGTGTTGTGAGAACGATGACTGGTTAAAATTTTTGGTGGTTTCTTGTTCAGTCCATAGGCCTACATCATGTGGCAAACCGGTGAGCATGTGGCTCTATTAGTATAGGAGATACCTGAAAACATATCACACTTTTCATCATAGTGCTTTTACCAATGCATAAAATGCATGGAGAAGTCATTTCGAATGACTGGTCCTCAGTGTTGTGAGAACGATGACTGGTTAAAATTTTTGGTGGTTTCTTGTTCAGTCCATAGGCCTACATCATGTGGCAAACCGGTGAGCATGTGGCTCTATCAGTATAGGAGATACCTGAAAACATATCACACTTTTCATCATAGTGCTTTTACCAATGCATAAAATGCATGGAGAAGTCATTTCGAATGACTGGTCCTCAGTGTTGTGAGAACGATGACTGGTTAAAATTTTTGGTGGTTTCTTGTTCAGTCCATAGGCCTACATCATGTGGCAAACCGGTGAGCATGTGGCTCTATTAGTATAGGAGATACCTGAAAACATATCACACTTTTCATCATAGTGCTTTTACCAATGCATAAAATGCATGGAGAAGTCATTTCGAATGACTGGTCCTCAGTGTTGTGAGAACGATGACTGGTTAAAATTTTTGGTGGTTTCTTGTTCAGTCCATAGGCCTACATCATGTGGCAAACCGGTGAGCATGTGGCTCTATTAGTATAGGAGATACCTGAAAACATATCACACTTTTCATCATAGTGCTTTTACCAATGCATAAAATGCATGGAGAAGTCATTTCGAATGACTGGTCTTCAGTGTTGTGAGAACGATGACTGGTTAAAATTTTTGGTGGTTTCTTGTTCAGTCCATAGGCCTACATCATGTGGCAAACCGGTGAGCATGTGGCTCTATTAGTATAGGAGATACCTGAAAACATATCACACTTTTCATCATAGTGCTTTTACCAATGCATAAAATGCATGGAGAAGTCATTTCGAATGACTGGTCCTCAGTGTTGTGAGAACGATGACTGGTTAAAATTTTTGGTGGTTTCTTGTTCAGTCCATAGGCCTACATCATGTGGCAAACCGGTGAGCATGTGGCTCTATTAGTATAGGAGATACCTGAAAACATATCACACTTTTCATCATAGTGCTTTTACCAATGCATAAAATGCATGGAGAAGTTATTTCGAATGACTGGTCCTCAGCGTTGTGAGAACGATGACTGGTTAAAATTTTTGGTGGTTTCTTGTTCAGTCCATAGGCCTACATCATGTGGCAAACCGGTGAGCATGTGGCTCTATTAGTATAGGAGATACCTGAAAACATATCACACTTTTCATCATAGTGCTTTTACCAATGCATAAAATGCATGGAGAAGTCATTTCGAATGACTGGTCCTCAGTGTTGTGAGAACGATGACTGGTTAAAATTTTTGGTGGTTTCTTGTTCAGTCCATAGGCCTACATCATGTGGCAAACCGGTGAGCATGTGGCTCTATTAGTATAGGAGATACCTGAAAACATATCACACTTTTCATCATAGTGCTTTTACCAATGCATAAAATGCATGGAGAAGTCATTTCGAATGACTGGTCCTCAGTGTTGTGAGAACGATGACTGGTTAAAATTTTTGGTGGTTTCTTGTTCAGTCTATAGGCCTACATCATGTGGCAAACCGGTGAGCATGTGGCTCTATTAGTATAGGAGATACCTGAAAACATATCACACTTTTCATCATAGTGCTTTTACCAATGCATAAAATGCATGGAGAAGTCATTTCGAATGACTGGTCCTCAGTGTTGTGAGAACAATGACTGGTTAAAATTTTTGGTGGTTTCTTGTTCAGTCCATAGGCCTACATCATGTGGCAAACCGGTGAGCATGTGGCTCTATTAGTATAGGAGATACCTGAAAACATATCACACTTTTCATCATAGTGCTTTTACCAATGCATAAAATGCATGGAGAAGTCATTTCGAATGACTGGTCCTCAGTGTTGTGAGAACGATGACTGGTTAAAATTTTTGGTGGTTTCTTGTTCAGTCCATAGGCCTACATCATGTGGCAAACCGGTGAGCATGTGGCTCTATTAGTATAGGAGATACCTGAAAACATATCACACTTTTCATCATAGTGCTTTTACCAATGCATAAAATGCATGGAGAAGTCATTTCGAATGACTGGTCCTCAGTGTTGTGAGAACGATGACTGGTTAAAATTTTTGGTGGTTTCTTGTTCAGTCCATAGGCCTACATCATGTGGCAAACCGGTGAGCATGTGACGCTATTAGTATAGGAGATACCTGAAAACATATCACACTTTTCATCATAGTGCTTTTACCAATGCATAAAATGCATGGAGAAGTCATTTCGAATGACTGGTCCTCAGTGTTGTGAGAACGATGACTGGTTAAAATTTTTGGTGGTTTCTTGTTCAGTCCATAGGCCTACATCATGTGGCAAACCGGTGAGCATGTGGCTCTATTAGTATAGGAAATACCTGAAAACATATCACACTTTTCATCATAGTGCTTTTACCAATGCATAAAATGCATGGAGAAGTCATTTCGAATGACTGGTCCTCAGTGTTGTGAGAACGATGACTGGTTAAAATTTTTGGTGGTTTCTTGTTCAGTCCATAGGCCTACATCATGTGGCAAACCGGTGAGCATGTGGCTCTATTAGTATAGGAGATACCTGAAAACATATCACACTTTTCATCATAGTGCTTTTACCAATGCATAAAATGCATGGAGAAGTCATTTCGAATGACTGGTCCTCAGTGTTGTGAGAACGATGACTGGTTAAAATTTTTGGTGGTTTCTTGTTCAGTCCATAGGCCTACATCATGTGGCAAACCGGTGAGCATGTGGCTCTATTAGTATAGGAGATACCTGAAAACATATCACACTTTTCATCATAGTGCTTTTACCAATGCATAAAATGCATGGAGAAGTCATTTCGAATGACTGGTCCTCAGTGTTGTGAGAACGATGACTGGTTAAAATTTTTGGTGGTTTCTTGTTCAGTCTATAGGCCTACATCATGTGGCAAACCGGTGAGCATGTGGCTCTATTAGTATAGGAGATACCTGAAAACATATCACACTTTTCATCATAGTGCTTTTACCAATGCATAAAATGCATGGAGAAGTCATTTCGAATGACTGGTCCTCAGTGTTGTGAGAACAATGACTGGTTAAAATTTTTGGTGGTTTCTTGTTCAGTCCATAGGCCTACATCATGTGGCAAACCGGTGAGCATGTGGCTCTATTAGTATAGGAGATACCTGAAAACATATCACACTTTTCATCATAGTGCTTTTACCAATGCATAAAATGCATGGAGAAGTCATTTCGAATGACTGGTCCTCAGTGTTGTGAGAACGATGACTGGTTAAAATTTTTGGTGGTTTCTTGTTCAGTCCATAGGCCTACATCATGTGGCAAACCGGTGAGCATGTGGCTCTATTAGTATAGGAGATACCTGAAAACATATCACACTTTTCATCATAGTGCTTTTACCAATGCATAAAATGCATGGAGAAGTCATTTCGAATGACTGGTCCTCAGTGTTGTGAGAACGATGACTGGTTAAAATTTTTGGTGGTTTCTTGTTCAGTCCATAGGCCTACATCATGTGGCAAACCGGTGAGCATGTGGCTCTATTAGTATAGGAGATACCTGAAAACATATCACACTTTTCATCATAGTGCTTTTACCAATGCATAAAATGCATGGAGAAGTCATTTCGAATGACTGGTCCTCAGTGTTGTGAGAACGATGACTGGTTAAAATTTTTGGTGGTTTCTTGTTCAGTCCATAGGCCTACATCATGTGGCAAACCGGTGAGCATGTGGCTCTATTAGTATAGGAGATACCTGAAAACATATCACACTTTTCATCATAGTGCTTTTACCAATGCATAAAATGCATGGAGAAGTCATTTCGAATGACTGGTCCTCAGTGTTGTGAGAGCGATGACTGGTTAAAATTTTTGGTGGTTTCTTGTTCAGTCCATAGGCCTACATCATGTGGCAAACCGGTGAGCATGTGGCTCTATTAGTATAGGAGATACCTGAAAACATATCACACTTTTCATCATAGTGCTTTTACCAATGCATAAAATGCATGGAGAAGTCATTTCGAATGACTGGTCCTCAGTGTTGTGAGAACGATGACTGGTTAAAATTTTTGGTGGTTTCTTGTTCAGTCCATAGGCCTACATCATGTGGCAAACCGGTGAGCATGTGGCTCTATTAGTATAGGAGATACCTGAAAACATATCACACTTTTCATCATAGTGCTTTTACCAATGCATAAAATGCATGGAGAAGTCATTTCGAATGACTGGTCCTCAGTGTTGTGAGAACGATGACTGGTTAAAATTTTTGGTGGTTTCTTGTTCAGTCCATAGGCCTACATCATGTGGCAAACCGGTGAGCATGTGGCTCTATTAGTATAGGAGATACCTGAAAACATATCACACTTTTCATCATAGTGCTTTTACCAATGCATAAAATGCATGGAGAAGTCATTTCGAATGACTGGTCCTCAGTGTTGTGAGAACGATGACTGGTTAAAATTTTTGGTGGTTTCTTGTTCAGTCCATAGGCCTACATCATGTGGCAAACCGGTGAGCATGTGGCTCTATTAGTATAGGAGATACCTGAAAACATATCACACTTTTCATCATAGTGCTTTTACCAATGCATAAAATGCATGGAGAAGTCATTTCGAATGACTGGTCCTCAGTGTTGTGAGAACGATGACTGGTTAAAATTTTTGGTGGTTTCTTGTTCAGTCCATAGGCCTACATCATGTGGCAAACCGGTGAGCATGTGGCTCTATTAGTATAGGAGATACCTGAAAACATATCACACTTTTCATCATAGTGCTTTTACCAATGCATAAAATGCATGGAGAAGTCATTTCGAATGACTGGTCCTCAGTGTTGTGAGAACGATGACTGGTTAAAATTTTTGGTGGTTTCTTGTTCAGTCCATAGGCCTACATCATGTGGCAAACCGGTGAGCATGTGGCTCTATTAGTATAGGAGATACCTGAAAACATATCACACTTTTCATCATAGTGCTTTTACCAATGCATAAAATGCATGGAGAAGTCATTTCGAATGACTGGTCCTCAGTGTTGTGAGAGCGATGACTGGTTAAAATTTTTGGTGGTTTCTTGTTCAGTCCATAGGCCTACATCATGTGGCAAACCGGTGAGCATGTGGCTCTATTAGTATAGGAGATACCTGAAAACATATCACACTTTTCATCATAGTGCTTTTACCAATGCATAAAATGCATGGAGAAGTCATTTCGAATGACTGGTCCTCAGTGTTGTGAGAACGATGACTGGTTAAAATTTTTGGTGGTTTCTTGTTCAGTCCATAGGCCTACATCATGTGGCAAACCGGTGAGCATGTGGCTCTATTAGTATAGGAGATACCTGAAAACATATCACACTTTTCATCATAGTGCTTTTACCAATGCATAAAATGCATGGAGAAGTCATTTCGAATGACTGGTCCTCAGTGTTGTGAGAACGATGACTGGTTAAAATTTTTGGTGGTTTCTTGTTCAGTCCATAGGCCTACATCATGTGGCAAACCGGTGAGCATGTGGCTCTATTAGTATAGGAGATACCTGAAAACATATCACACTTTTCATCATAGTGCTTTTACCAATGCATAAAATGCATGGAGAAGTCATTTCGAATGACTGGTCCTCAGCGTTGTGAGAACGATGACTGGTTAAAATTTTTGGTGGTTTCTTGTTCAGTCCATAGGCCTACATCATGTGGCAAACCGGTGAGCATGTGGCTCTTTTAGTATAGGAGATACCTGAAAACATATCACACTTTTCATCATAGTGCTTTTACCAATGCATAAAATGCATGGAGAAGTCATTTCGAATGACTGGTCCTCAGCGTTGTGAGAACGATGACTGGTTAAAATTTTTGGTGGTTTCTTGTTCAGTCCATAGGCCTACATCATGTGGCAAACCGGTGAGCATGTGGCTCTATTAGTATAGGAGATACCTGAAAACATATCACACTTTTCATCATAGTGCTTTTACCAATGCATAAAATGCATGGAGAAGTCATTTCGAATGACTGGTCCTCAGCGTTGTGAGAACGATGACTGGTTAAAATTTTTGGTGGTTTCTTGTTCAGTCCATAGGCCTACATCATGTGGCAAACCGGTGAGCATGTGGCTCTCTTAGTATAGGAGATACCTGAAAACATATCACACTTTTCATCATAGTGCTTTTACCAATGCATAAAATGCATGGAGAAGTCATTTCGAATGACTGGTCCTCAGCGTTGTGAGAACGATGACTGGTTAAAATTTTTGGTGGTTTCTTGTTCAGTCCATAGGCCTACATCATGTGGCAAACCGGTGAGCATGTGGCTCTATTAGTATAGGAGATACCTGAAAACATATCACACTTTTCATCATAGTGCTTTTACCAATGCATAAAATGCATGGAGAAGTCATTTCGAATGACTGGTCCTCAGTGTTGTGAGAACGATGACTGGTTAAAATTTTTGGTGGTTTCTTGTTCAGTCCATAGGCCTACATCATGTGGCAAACCGGTGAGCATGTGGCTCTATTAGTATAGGAGATACCTGAAAACATATCACACTTTTCATCATAGTGCTTTTACCAATGCATAAAATGCATGGAGAAGTCATTTCGAATGACTGGTCCTCAGTGTTGTGAGAACGATGACTGGTTAAAATTTTTGGTGGTTTCTTGTTCAGTCTATAGGCCTACATCATGTGGCAAACCGGTGAGCATGTGGCTCTATTAGTATAGGAGATACCTGAAAACATATCACACTTTTCATCATAGTGCTTTTACCAATGCATAAAATGCATGGAGAAGTCATTTCGAATGACTGGTCCTCAGTGTTGTGAGAACAATGACTGGTTAAAATTTTTGGTGGTTTCTTGTTCAGTCCATAGGCCTACATCATGTGGCAAACTGGTGAGCATGTGGCTCTATTAGTATAGGAGATACCTGAAAACATATCACACTTTTCATCATAGTGCTTTTACCAATGCATAAAATGCATGGAGAAGTCATTTCGAATGACTGGTCCTCAGTGTTGTGAGAACGATGACTGGTTAAAATTTTTGGTGGTTTCTTGTTCAGTCCATAGGCCTACATCATGTGGCAAACCGGTGAGCATGTGGCTCTATTAGTATAGGAGATACCTGAAAACATATCACACTTTTCATCATAGTGCTTTTACCAATGCATAAAATGCATGGAGAAGTCATTTCGAATGACTGGTCCTCAGTGTTGTGAGAACGATGACTGGTTAAAATTTTTGGTGGTTTCTTGTTCAGTCCATAGGCCTACATCATGTGGCAAACCGGTGAGCATGTGGCTCTATTAGTATAGGAAATACCTGAAAACATATCACACTTTTCATCATAGTGCTTTTACCAATGCATAAAATGCATGGAGAGGTCATTTCGAATGACTGGTCCTCAGTGTTGTGAGAACGATGACTGGTTAAAATTTTTGGTGGTTTCTTGTTCAGTCCATAGGCCTTCATCATGTGGCAAACCGGTGAGCATGTGGCTCTATTAGAATAGGAGATACCTGAAAACATATCACACTTTTCATCATAGTGCTTTTACCAATGCATAAAATGCATGGAGAGGTCATTTCGAATGACTGGTCCTCAGTGTTGTGAGAACGATGACTGGTTAAAATTTTTGGTGGTTTCTTGTTCAGTCCATAGGCCTACATCATGTGGCAAACCGGTGAGCATGTGGCTCTATTAGTATAGGAGATACCTGAAAACATATCACACTTTTCATCATAGTGCTTTTACCAATGCATAAAATGCATGGAGAAGTCATTTCGAATGACTGGTCCTCAGTGTTGTGAGAACGATGACTGGTTAAAATTTTTGGTGGTTTCTTGTTCAGTCCATAGGCCTACAGCATGTGGCAAACCGGTGAGCATGTGGCTCTATTAGTATAGGAGATACCTGAAAACATATCACACTTTTCATCATAGTGCTTTTACCAATGCATAAAATGCATGGAGAAGTCATTTCGAATGACTGGTCCTCAGTGTTGTGAGAACGATGACTGGTTAAAATTTTTGGTGGTTTCTTGTTCAGTCCATAGGCCTACATCATGTGGCAAACCGGTGAGCATGTGGCTCTATTAGTATAGGAGATACCTGAAAACATATCACACTTTTCATCATAGTGCTTTTACCAATGCATATAGTGTAGGGTATAGAGTGTAGGGTTTAGAGTGTATGGTATAGAATGTAGGGAATAGAGTGTAGAGTGTATGGTATAGAGTGTAGGGTATAGAGTGTAGAGTGTAGGGTATAAAGTGTAGGGTATAGAGTGTAGGGTATAGAGTGTAGAGAGTAGGGTATAGAGTGTAGGGTATAAAGTGTAGGGTATAGAGTGTAGAGTGTAGGGATTAGAGTGTAGGGTATAGAGTGTAGGGTATAGAGTGTAGAATGTACGGTATAGAGTGTAGGGTATAGAGTATAGAGTGTAGGGTATAGAGTGTAGGGTATAGAGTGTAAAGTGTAGAGTGTAGGGTATAGAGTGTAGAGTGTAGGGTATAGAGTGTAGGGTATAGAGTGTATGGAATAGAGTGTAGGGTATAGTGTGTAGAGTGTAGGGTATAGAGTATAGGGTATAGAGCGTAGGGTGTAGGGTATAGAGTGTAGGGTATAGAGTGTAGGGTATAGAGTGTAGAGTGTAGGGTATAGAGTGTATGGTATAGAGTGTAGGGTGTAGAGTGTAGGGTATAGAGTGTAGAGTGTAGGGTATAGAGTGTAGAGTGTAGGGTATAGAGTGTAGAGTGTATGGGATAGAGTGTAGGGGATAGAGTGTATGGTATAGAGTGTATGGTAAAGAGTGTAGGGTATAGAGTGTAGGGTGTAGAGTGTAGGGTATAGAGTGTAGGGTATAGAGTGTAGAGTGTAGGGTATAGAGTGTAGGGTATAGAGTGTAGAGTGTATGGTATAGAGTGTATGGTATAGAGTGTATGTTATAGATTGTAGGGTATAGAGTGTAGGGTATATAGTGTAGAGTGTAGGGTATAGAGTGTAGAGTGTAGGGTATAGAGTGTAGGGTATAGAGTTTAGAGTGTAGGGTATACAGTGTAGGGTATAGAGTATAGAGTGTATGGTATAGAGTGTAGGGGATAGAGTGTATGGTATAGAGTGTAGGGTATAGAGTGTAGGGTATAGAGTGTAGGGTATAGAGTGTAGGGTATAGAGTGTAGGGTATAGAGTGTAGGGTGTAGAGTGTAGGGTATAGAGTGTAGGGTATAGGGTGTAGGGTATGGAGTGTAGGGTGTAGAATGTAGGGTATAGAGTGTAGGGTATAGAGTGTAGGGTATAGAGTGTAGGGTATAGCGTGTCGGGTATAGAGTGTAGGGTATAGAGTGTAGGGTATAGAGTGTAGAGTATAGAGTGTAAAGTGTAGAGTGTAGGGTGTAGAGTGTAGAGTGTAGGGTATAGAGTGTAAAGTGTAGGGTATAAAGTGTAGGGTATAGAGTGTATGGTATAGAGTGTAGGGTATAGAGTGTAGAGTGTATGGTATATAGTGTAGGGTATAATGTGTAGAGTGTAGGGTATAGAGTGTAAGGTATAGAGGGTAGGGTATAGAGTGTATGGTGTAGAGTGTAGAGTGTAGGGTATAGAGTGTAGGGTATAGATTGAATGGTATAGAGTGTAGGGTATAGAGTGTAAGCTATAAAGTGTAGGGTGAAGAGTGTAGGGTATAGAGTGTAGGGTATAGAGTGTAGGGTATAGAGTGTAGGGTATAGAGTGTAGGGTATAGAGTGTAGAGTGTAGGGTATAGAGTGTAGGGTATAGAGTGTAGAGTGTAGGGTATAGAGTGTAGGGTTTAGAGAGTAGGTTATAGAGTGTAGAGTGTAGGGTATAGAGTGTAGAGTGTAGGGTATAGAGTGTAGGGTATAGAGTGTAGAGTGTAGGGTATAGAGTGTAGGGTATAGAGTGTAGAGTGTAGGGTATAAAGTGTAGAGAGTAGGGTATAGAGTGTAGGGTATAGAGTGTAGGTTATAGAGTGTAGGGTATAGAGTGTAGAGTGTAGGGTGTAGAGTGTAGGGTATAGAGTGTAGGGTATAGAGTGTAGAGTGTAGGGTATAAAGTGTAGAGAGTAGGGTATAGAGTGTAGGGTATAGAGTGTAGGTTATAAAGTGTAGGGGATAGAGTGTAGAGTGTAGGGTGTAGATTGTAGGTTATAGAGTGTAGAGTGGAGGGTATAAAGTGTAGAGAGTAGGGTATAGAGTGTAGGGTATAGAGTGTATGGTATAGAGTGTAGGGTATAGAGTGTAGAGTGTATGGTATATAGTGTAGGGTATAATGTGTAGAGTGTAGGGTATAGAGTGTAAGGTATAGAGGGTAGGGTATAGAGTGTATGGTGTAGAGTGTAGAGTGTAGGGTATAGAGTGTAGGGTATAGATTGAATGGTATAGAGTGTAGGGTATAGAGTGTAAGCTATAAAGTGTAGGGTGAAGAGTGTAGGGTATAGAGTGTAGGGTATAGAGTGTAGGGTATAGAGTGTAGGGTATAGAGTGTAGGGTATAGAGTGTAGAGTGTAGGGTATAGAGTGTAGGGTATAGAGTGTAGAGTGTAGGGTATAGAGTGTAGGGTTTAGAGAGTAGGTTATAGAGTGTAGAGTGTAGGGTATAGAGTGTAGAGTGTAGGGTATAGAGTGTAGGGTATAGAGTGTAGAGTGTAGGGTATAGAGTGTAGGGTATAGAGTGTAGAGTGTAGGGTATAAAGTGTAGAGAGTAGGGTATAGAGTGTAGGGTATAGAGTGTAGGTTATAGAGTGTAGGGTATAGAGTGTAGAGTGTAGGGTGTAGAGTGTAGGGTATAGAGTGTAGGGTATAGAGTGTAGAGTGTAGGGTATAAAGTGTAGAGAGTAGGGTATAGAGTGTAGGGTATAGAGTGTAGGTTATAAAGTGTAGGGGATAGAGTGTAGAGTGTAGGGTGTAGATTGTAGGTTATAGAGTGTAGAGTGGAGGGTATAAAGTGTAGAGAGTAGGGTATAGAGTGTAGGGTATAGATTGTAGGGTATAGAGTGTATAGTGTAGGGTATAGAGTGTAGGGTTTAGAGTGTATGGTATAGAGTGTAGGGAATAGAGTGTAGAGTGTATGGTATAGAGTGTAGGGCATAGAGTGTAGGGTATAGATTGTAGGGTATAGAGTGTATAGTGTAGGGTATAGAGTGTAGGGTTTAGAGTGTATGGTATAGAGTGTAGGGAATAGAGTGTAGAGTGTATGGTATAGAGTGTAGGGTATAGAGTGTAGAGTGTAGGGTATAAAGTGTAGGGTATAGAGTGTAGGGTATAGAGTGTAGAGAGTAGGGTATAGAGTGTAGGGTATAAAGTGTAGGGTATAGAGTGTAGAGTGTAGGGATTAGAGTGTAGGGTATAGAGTGTAGGGTATAGAGTGTAGAATGTACGGTATAGAGTGTAGGGTATAGAGTATAGAGTGTAGGGTATAGAGTGTAGGGTATAGAGTGTAAAGTGTAGAGTGTAGGGTATAGAGTGTAGAGTGTAGGGTATAGAGTGTAGGGTATAGAGTGTATGGAATAGAGTGTAGGGTATAGTGTGTAGAGTGTAGGGTATAGAGTATAGGGTATAGAGCGTAGGGTGTAGGGTATAGAGTGTAGGGTATAGAGTGTAGGGTATAGAGTGTAGAGTGTAGGGTATAGAGTGTATGGTATAGAGTGTAGGGTGTAGAGTGTAGGGTATAGAGTGTAGAGTGTAGGGTATAGAGTGTAGAGTGTAGGGTATAGAGTGTAGAGTGTATGGGATAGAGTGTAGGGGATAGAGTGTATGGTATAGAGTGTATGGTAAAGAGTGTAGGGTATAGAGTGTAGGGTGTAGAGTGTAGGGTATAGAGTGTAGGGTATAGAGTGTAGAGTGTAGGGTATAGAGTGTAGGGTATAGAGTGTAGAGTGTATGGTATAGAGTGTATGGTATAGAGTGTATGTTATAGATTGTAGGGTATAGAGTGTAGGGTATATAGTGTAGAGTGTAGGGTATAGAGTGTAGAGTGTAGGGTATAGAGTGTAGGGTATAGAGTTTAGAGTGTAGGGTATACAGTGTAGGGTATAGAGTATAGAGTGTATGGTATAGAGTGTAGGGGATAGAGTGTATGGTATAGAGTGTAGGGTATAGAGTGTAGGGTATAGAGTGTAGGGTATAGAGTGTAGGGTATAGAGTGTAGGGTATAGAGTGTAGGGTATAGAGTGTAGGGTGTAGAGTGTAGGGTATAGAGTGTAGGGTATAGGGTGTAGGGTATGGAGTGTAGGGTGTAGAATGTAGGGTATAGAGTGTAGGGTATAGAGTGTAGGGTATAGAGTGTAGGGTATAGCGTGTCGGGTATAGAGTGTAGGGTATAGAGTGTAAGGTATAGAGTGTAGAGTATAGAGTGTAAAGTGTAGAGTGTAGGGTGTAGAGTGTAGAGTGTAGGGTATAGAGTGTAAAGTGTAGGGTATAAAGTGTAGGGTATAGAGTGTATGGTATAGAGTGTAGGGTATAGAGTGTAGAGTGTATGGTATATAGTGTAGGGTATAATGTGTAGAGTGTAGGGTATAGAGTGTAAGGTATAGAGGGTAGGGTATAGAGTGTATGGTGTAGAGTGTAGAGTGTAGGGTATAGAGTGTAGGGTATAGATTGAATGGTATAGAGTGTAGGGTATAGAGTGTAAGCTATAAAGTGTAGGGTGAAGAGTGTAGGGTATAGAGTGTAGGGTATAGAGAGTAGGGTATAGAGTGTAGGGTATAGAGTGTAGGGTATAGAGTGTAGAGTGTAGGGTATAGAGTGTAGGGTATAGAGTGTAGAGTGTAGGGTATAGAGTGTAGGGTTTAGAGAGTAGGTTATAGAGTGTAGAGTGTATGGTATAGAGTGTAGAGTGTAGGGTATAGAGTGTAGGGTATAGAGTGTAGAGTGTAGGGTATAGAGTGTAGGGTATAGAGTGTAGAGTGTAGGGTATAAAGTGTAGAGAGTAGGGTATAGAGTGTAGGGTATAGAGTGTAGGTTATAGAGTGTAGGGTATAGAGTGTAGAGTGTAGGGTGTAGAGTGTAGGGTATAGAGTGTAGGGTATAGAGTGTAGAGTGTAGGGTATAAAGTGTAGAGAGTAGGGTATAGAGTGTAGGGTATAGAGTGTAGGTTATAAAGTGTAGGGGATAGAGTGTAGAGTGTAGGGTGTAGATTGTAGGTTATAGAGTGTAGAGTGGAGGGTATAAAGTGTAGAGAGTAGGGTATAGAGTGTAGGGTATAGAGTGTAGGTTATAGAGTGTAGGGTATAGAGTGTAGAGTGTAGGGTGTAGAGTGTAGGGTATAGAGTGTAGGGTTTAGAGTGTATGGTATAGAGTGTAGGGTATAGATTGTAGGGTATAGAGTGTAGAGAGTAGGGTATAGAGTGTATGGTATAGAGTGTAGAGTGTAGGGTATAGAGTGTATATTGTAGGGTAAAGAGTGTAGGGTATAGAGAGTATGGTATAGAGAGTAGGGAATAGAGTGTAGAGTGTAGGGTATAGAGTGTAGGGTATAGAGTGTAGAGTGTAGGGTATAGAGTGTAGGGTATGGATTGCATGGTATAGAGTGTAGGGTATAGAGTGTAGGGTATAGAGTGTAGGGTATAGAGTGTAGAGTGTAGGGTATAGAGTGTATGGTATAGAGTGTAGGGTATAGAGTGTAGAGTGTAGGGTATAGAGTGTAGGGTATAGAGTGTAGAGTGTAGGGTATAGATTGTAGGGTATAGAGTGTAGGGTATAGAGTGTAGAGTGTAGGGTATAGAGTGTAGGGTATAGAATGTAGGGTATAGAGTGTAGGGTATAGAGTGTAGGGTATAGAGTGTAGAGTGTAGGGTATAGATTGTAGGGTATAGAGTGTAGGGTATAGAGTGTAGAGTGCAGGGTATAGAGTGTAGGGTATAGAATGTAGGGTTTAGAGTGTAGGGTATAGAGTGTAGGGTATAGAGTGTAGAGTGTAGGGTATAGAGTGTAGGGTATGGATTGTATGGTATAGAGTGTAGGGTATAGAGTGTAGGGTATAGAGTGTAGAGTGTACTGATTACAGTGTAGGGTATAGAGTGTAGGGTATAGAATGTATGGAATAGAGTGTAGGGTATAGAGTATAGAGTGTAGGGTATAGAGTGTAGGGTATAGAGCGTAGGGTGTAGGGTATAGAGTGCAGGGTATAGAGTGTAGAGTGTAGGGTGTACAGTGTAGGGTATAGAGTGTAAGGTATAGAGAGTAGGGTATAGAGTGTATGTTATAGAGTGTAGGTTATAGAGTGTAGAGTGTAGGGTATAGAGTGTATGGTATAGAGTGTAGGGTGTAGAGTGTATGGTATAGAGTGTAGGTTATAGAGTGTATGGTATAGAGTATAGAGTGTAGGGTATAGAGTGTAGGGTATAGAGTGTAAAGTGTAGAGTGTAGGGTATAGAGTGTAGAGTGTAGCGTATAGAGTGTAGGGTATAGAGTGTATGGAATAGAGTGTAGGGTATAGTGTGTAGAGTGTAGGGTATAGAGTGTAGGGTATAGAGCGTAGGGTGTAGGGTATAGAGTGTAGGGTATAGAGTGTAGGGTATAGAGTGTATGGTATAGAGTGTAGGGTGTAGAGTGTAGGGTATAGAGTGTAGGGTATAGAGTGTAGAGTGTAGGGTATAGAGTGTAGAGTGTATGGGATAGAGTGTAGGGGATAGAGTGTATGGTATAGAGTGTATGGTATAGAGTGTAGGGTATAGAGTGTAGGGTATAGAGTGTAGAGTGTAGGGTATAGAGTGTAGGGTATAGAGTGTAGAGTGTAGGGTATAGAGTGTAGGGTATAGAGTGTAGAGTGTATGGTATAGAGTGTATGGTATAGAGTGTATGTTATAGATTGTAGGTTATAGAGTGTAGGGTATAGAGTGTAGAGTGTAGGGTATAGAGTGTAGAGTGTAGGGTATAGAGTGTAGGGTATAGAGTTTAGAGTGTAGGGTATACAGTGTAGGGTATAGAGTGTAGATTGTATGGTATAGAGTGTAGGGGATAGAGTGTAAGGTATAGAGTGTATGGTATAGAGTGTAGGGTATAGAGTGTAGGGTATAGAGTGTAGAGTGTAGGGTATAGAGTGTAGGGTATGGAGTGTAGGGTGTAGAGTGTAGGGTATAGATTGTAGGGTATAGAGTGTAGGGTATAGAGTGTAGAGTGCAGGGTATAGAGTGTAGGGTATAGAATGTAGGGTTTAGAGTGTAGGGTATAGAGTGTAGGGTATAGAGTGTAGAGTGTAGGGTATAGAGTGTAGGGTATGGATTGTATGGTATAGAGTGTAGGGTATAGAGTGTAGGGTATAGAGTGTAGGGTATAGAGTGTAGAGTGTAGGGTATAGAGTGTATGGTATAGAGTGTAGGGTATAGAGTGTAGAGTGTAGGGTATAGAGTGTAGGGTATAGAGTGTAGGGTATAGAGTGTAGAGTGTAGGGTATAGATTGTAGGGTATAGAGTGTAGGGTATAGAGTGTAGAGTGTAGGGTATAGAGTGTAGGGTATATAATGTAGGGTTTAGAGTGTAGGGTATAGAGTGTAGGGTATAGAGTGTAGAGTGTAGGGTATAGAGTGTAGGGTATGGATTGTATGGTATAGAGTGTAGGGTATAGAGTGTAGGGTATAGAGTGTAGAGTGTACTGATTACAGTGTAGGGTATAGAGTGTAGGGTATAGAATGTATGGAATAGAGTGTACGGTATAGAGTATAGAGTGTAGGGTATAGAGTGTAGGGTATAGAGCGTAGGGTGTAGGGTATAGAGTGCAGGGTATAGAGTGTAGAGTGTAGGGTATAGAGTGTAGAGTGTAGGGTATAGAGTGTAGGGTATAGAGTGCATGGAATAGAGTGTAGAGTGTAGGGATTAGAGTGTAGGGTATAGAGTGTATGGTATAGAGTGTAGGGAATAGAGTGTAGGGTATAGAGTGTACTGATTACAGTGTAGGGTATAGAGTGTAGGGTATAGAATGTATGGAATAGAGTGTAGGGTATAGAGTATAGAGTGTAGGGTATAGAGTGTAGGGTATAGAGCGTAGGGTGTAGGGTATAGAGTGCAGGGTATAGAGTGTAGGATATAGAGTGTAGAGTGTAGGGTATAGAGTGTATGGTATAGAGTGTAGAGTGTAGAGTGTAGGGTATAGAGTGTAGGGTATAGAGTGTAGAGTGTAGGGTATAGAGTGAAGGGTATAGAGTGTATGGTATATAGAGTAGAGTATAGAGTGTAGAGTGTAGGGTATAGAGTGGAGGGTATGGAGTGTACGGTATAGAGTGTAGAGTGTAGGGTATAGAGTGTAGGGTATAGAGTGTAAGGTATAGAGTGTAGAGTATAGAGTGTAGGATATAGAGTGTAGGGTATAGAGTGTAGAGTGTAGGGTATAGAGTGTATAGTATAGAGTGTAGGGTATAGAGTGTAGGGTATAGAGTGTAGAGTGTAGGGTATAGAGTGTAGGGTATAGAGTGTAGGGTATAGGGTGTAGAGTATAGAGTGTAGGGTATAGAGTGTAGGGTATAGAGTGTAGGGTATAGAGTGTAGGTTATAGAGTGTAGGGTATAGAGTGTAGAGTGTAGGGTATAGAGTGTATGGTATAGAGTGTAGGGTATAGAGTGTAGAGTGTAGGATATAGAGTGTAGGGTATAGAGTGTAGGGTATAGAGTGTAGGGTATAGAGTGTAGGGTATAGAGTGTAGAGTGTAGGGTATAGAGTGTAGGGTATAGAATGTAGGGTATAGAGTGTAGGGTATAGAGTGTAGGGTATAGAGTGTAGGGTATAGAGTGTAGAGTGTAGGGTATAGAGTGTAGGGTATAGAATGTAGGGTATAGAGTGTAGGGTATAGAGTGTAGGGTATAGAGTGTAGAGTGTAGGGTATAGAGTGTAGGGTATGGAGTGTAGAGTGTAGGGATTAGAGTGTATGGTATAGAGTGTAGGGTATAGAGTGTAGACTATAGGGTATAGAGTGTAGAGTATGGAGTGTAGAGTATAGAGTGTAGGATATAGAGTGTAGAGTGTAGGGATTAGAGTGTAGGGCATAGAGTGTAGGGCATAGAGTGTAGAGTGTAGGGTATAGAGTGTAGGGTATAGAGTATAGAGTGTAGGGTATAGAGTGTAGGGTATAGAGTGTAGAGTGTAGGGTATAGAGTGTAGAGTGTAGGGTATAGAGTGTAGGGTATAGAGTGCATGGAATAGAGTGTAGAGTGTAGGGTATAAAGTGTATGGTATAGAGTGTAGGGTATAGAGTGTAGGGTATAGAGTGTAGAGTGTAGGGATTAGAGTGTAGGGTATAGAGTGTAGGGTATAGAATGTATGGAATAGAGTATAGGGTATAGAGTATAGAGTGTAGGGTATAGAGTGTAGGGTATAGAGCGTAGGGTGTACGGTATAGAGTGTAGGGTATAGAGTGTAGAGTGTAGGGTATAGAGTGTATGGTATAGAGTGTAGGGTATGAAGTGTAGGGTATAGAGTGTAGAGTGTAGGGTATAGAGTGTATGGTATAGAGTGTAGGGTATGAAGTGTAGGGTATAGAGTGTAGAGTGTAGGGTATAGTGTGTATGGTATAGAGTGTATGGTGTAGAGTGTATGGTATAGGGTGTAGGGTATAGAGTGTATGGTATAGAGTGTAGGGTATAGAGTGTAGAGTGTAGGGTATAGAGTGTATTGTATAGAGTGTAGGGCATAGAGTGTAGGGTATAGATTGTAGGGTATAGAGTGTATAGTGTAGGGTATAGAGTGTAGGGTTTAGAGTGTATGGTATAGAGTGTAGGGAATAGAGTGTAGAGTGTATGGTATAGAGTGTAGGGAATAGAGTGTAGAGTGTAGGGTATAAAGTGTAGGGTATAGAGTGTAGGGTATAGAGTGTAGAGAGTAGGGTATAGAGTGTAGGGTATAAAGTGTAGGGTATAGAGTGTAGAGTGTAGGGATTAGAGTGTAGGGTATAGAGTGTAGGGTATAGAGTGTAGAATGTACGGTATAGAGTGTAGGGTATAGAGTATAGAGTGTAGGGTATAGAGTGTAAAGTGTAGAGTGTAGGGTATAGAGTGTAGAGTGTAGGGTATAGAGTGTAGGGTATAGAGTGTATGGAATAGAGTGTAGGGTATAGTGTGTAGAGTGTAGGGTATAGTGTGTAGAGTGTAGGGTATAGAGTATAGGGTATAGAGCGTAGGGTGTAGGGTATAGAGTGTAGGGTATAGAGTGTAGGGTATAGAGTGTAGAGTGTAGGGTATAGAGTGTATGGTATAGAGTGTAGGGTGTAGAGTGTAGGGTATAGAGTGTAGAGTGTAGGGTATAGAGTGTAGAGTGTAGGGTATAGAGTGTAGAGTGTATGGGATAGAGTGTAGGGGATAGAGTGTATGGTATAGAGTGTATGGTAAAGAGTGTAGGGTATAGAGTGTAGGGTGTAGAGTGTAGGGTATAGAGTATAGGGTATAGAGTGTAGAGTGTAGGGTATAGAGTGTAGGGTATAGAGTGTAGAGTGTATGGTATAGAGTGTATGGTATAGAGTGTATGTTATAGATTGTAGGGTATAGAGTGTAGGGTATATAGTGTAGAGTGTAGGGTATAGAGTGTAGAGTGTAGGGTATAGAGTGTAGGGTATAGAGTTTAGAGTGTAGGGTATACAGTGTAGGGTATAGAGTATAGAGTGTATGGTATAGAGTGTAGGGGATAGAGTGTATGGTATAGAGTGTATGGTATAGAGTGTAGGGTATAGAGTGTAGGGTATAGAGTGTAGGGTATAGAGTGTAGGGTATAGAGTGTAGGGTATAGAGTGTAGGGTGTAGAGTGTAGGGTATAGAGTGTAGGGTATAGGGTGTAGGGTATGGAGTGTAGGGTGTAGAATGTAGGGTATAGAGTGTAGGGTATAGAGTGTAGGGTATAGAGTGTATGGTATAGCGTGTCGGGTATAGAGTGTAGGGTATAGAGTGTAGGGTATAGAGTGTAGAGTATAGAGTGTAAAGTGTAGAGTGTAGGGTGTAGAGTGTAGAGTGTAGGGTATAGAGTGTAGAGTGTAGGGTATAAAGTGTAGGGTATAGAGTGTATGGTATAGAGTGTAGGGTATAGAGTGTAGAGTGTATGGTATATAGTGTAGGGTATAATGTGTAGAGTGTAGGGTATAGAGTGTAAGGTATAGAGGGTAGGGTATAGAGTGTATGGTGTAGAGTGTAGAGTGTAGGGTATAGAGTGTAGGGTATAGATTGAATGGTACAGAGTGTAGGGTATAGAGTGTAAGCTATAAAGTGTAGGGTGAAGAGTGTAGGGTATAGAGTGTAGGGTATAGAGTGTAGGGTATAGAGTGTAGGGTATAGAGTGTAGAGTGTAGGGTATAGAGTGTAGGGTATAGAGTGTAGAGTGTAGGGTATAGAGTGTAGGGTTTAGAGAGTAGGTTATAGAGTGTAGAGTGTAGGGTATAGAGTGTAGAGTGTAGGGTATAGAGTGTAGGGTATAGAGTGTAGAGTGTAGGGTATAGAGTGTAGGGTATAGAGTGTAGAGTGTAGGGTATAAAGTGTAGAGAGTAGGGTATAGAGTGTAGGGTATAGAGTGTAGGTTATAGAGTGTAGGGGATAGAGTGTAGAGTGTAGGGTGTAGATTGTAGGTTATAGAGTGTAGAGTGGAGGGTATAAAGTGTAGAGAGTAGGGTATAGAGTGTAGGGTATAGAGTGTAGGTTATAGAGTGTAGGGTATAGAGTGTAGAGTGTAGGGTGTAGAGTGTAGGTTATAGAGTGTAGGGTTTAGAGTGTATGGTATAGAGTGTAGGGTATAGATTGTAGGGTATAGAGTGTAGAGAGTAGGGTATAGAGTGTATGGTATAGAGTGTAGAGTGTAGGGTATAGAGTGTATATTGTAGGGTAAAGAGTGTAGGGTATAGAGAGTATGGTATAGAGAGTAGGGAATAGAGTGTAGAGTGTAGGGTATAGAGTGTAGAGTGTAGGGTATAGAGTGTAGGGTATAGAGTGTAGAGTGTAGGGTATAGAGTGTAGGGTATGGATTGCATGGTATAGAGTGTAGGGTATAGAGTGTAGGGTATAGAGTGTAGGGTATAGAGTGTAGAGTGTAGGGTATAGAGTGTATGGTATAGAGTGTAGGGTATAGAGTGTAGAGTGTAGGGTATAGAGTGTAGGGTATAGAGTGTAGAGTGTAGGGTATAGATTGTAGGGTATAGAGTGTAGGGTATAGAGTGTAGAGTGTAGGGTATAGAGTGTAGGGTATAGAATGTAGGGTATAGAGTGTAGGGTATAGAGTGTAGGGTATAGAGTGTAGAGTGTAGGGTATAGATTGTAGGGTATAGAGTGTAGGGTATAGAGTGTAGAGTGCAGGGTATAGAGTGTAGGGTATAGAATGTAGGGTTTAGAGTGTAGGGTATAGAGTGTAGGGTATGGATTGTATGGTATAGAGTGTAGGGTATAGAGTGTAGGGTATAGAGTGTAGAGTGTACTGATTACAGTGTAGGGTATAGAGTGTAGGGTATAGAATGTATGGAATAGAGTGTAGGGTATAGAGTATAGAGTGTAGGGTATAGAGTGTAGGGTATAGAGCGTAGGGTGTAGGGTATAGAGTGCAGGGTATAGAGTGTAGAGTGTAGAGTGTAGGGTGTACAGTGTAGGGTATAGAGTGTAAGGTATAGAGAGTAGGGTATAGAGTGTATGTTATAGAGTGTAGGTTATAGAGTGTAGAGTGTAGGGTATAGAGTGTATGGTATAGAGTGTAGGGTGTAGAGTGTATGGTATAGAGTGTAGGTTATAGAGTGTATGGTATAGAGTATAGAGTGTAGGGTATAGAGTGTAGGGTATAGAGTGTAAAGTGTAGAGTGTAGGGTATAGAGTGTAGAGTGTAGGGTATAGAGTGTAGGGTATAGAGTGTATGGAATAGAGTGTAGGGTATAGTGTGTAGAGTGTAGGGTATAGAGTGTAGGGTATAGAGCGTAGGGTGTAGGGTATAGAGTGTAGGGTATAGAGTGTAGGGTATAGAGTGTATGGTATAGAGTGTAGGGTGTAGAGTGTAGGGTATAGAGTGTAGAGTGTAGGGTATAGAGTGTAGAGTGTAGGGTATAGAGTGTAGAGTGTATGGGATAGAGTGTAGGGGATAGAGTGTATGGTATAGAGTGTATGGTATAGAGTGTAGGGTATAGAGTGTAGGGTATAGAGTGTAGAGTGTAGGGTATAGAGTGTAGGGTATAGAGTGTAGAGTGTAGGGTATAGAGTGTAGGGTATAGAGTGTAGAGTGTATGGTATAGAGTGTATGGTATAGAGTGTATGTTATAGATTGTAGGGTATAGAGTGTAGGGTATAGAGTGTAGAGTGTAGGGTATAGAGTGTAGAGTGTAGGGTATAGAGTGTAGGGTATAGAGTTTAGAGTGTAGGGTATACAGTGTAGGGTATAGAGTGTAGATTGTATGGTATAGAGTGTAGGGGATAGAGTGTAAGGTATAGAGTGTATGGTATAGAGTGTAGGGTATAGAGTGTAGGGTATAGAGTGTAGAGTGTAGGGTATAGAGTGTAGGGTATAGAGTGTAGGGTGTAGAGTGTAGGGTATAGATTGTAGGGTATAGAGTGTAGGGTATAGAGTGTAGAGTGCAGGGTATAGAGTGTAGGGTATAGAATGTAGGGTTTAGAGTGTAGGGTATAGAGTGTAGGGTATAGAGTGTAGAGTGTAGGGTATAGAGTGTAGGGTATGGATTGTATGGTATAGAGTGTAGGGTATAGAGTGTAGGGTATAGAGTGTAGGGTATAGAGTGTAGAGTGTAGGGTATAGAGTGTATGGTATAGAGTGTAGGGTATAGAGTGTAGAGTGTAGGGTATAGAGTGTAGGGTATAGAGTGTAGGGTATAGAGTGTAGAGTGTAGGGTATAGATTGTAGGGTATAGAGTGTAGGGTATAGAGTGTAGAGTGTAGGGTATAGAGTGTAGGGTATATAATGTAGGGTTTAGAGTGTAGGGTATAGAGTGTAGGGTATAGAGTGTAGAGTGTAGGGTATAGAGTGTAGGGTATGGATTGTATGGTATAGAGTGTAGGGTATAGAGTGTAGGGTATAGAGAGTAGAGTGTACTGATTACAGTGTAGGGTATAGAGTGTAGGGTATAGAATGTATGGAATAGAGTGTAGGGTATAGAGTATAGAGTGTAGGGTATAGAGTGTAGGGTATAGAGCGTAGGGTGTAGGGTATAGAGTGCAGGGTATAGAGTGTAGAGTGTAGAGTGTAGAGTGTAGGGTATAGAGTGTAGAGTGTAGGGTATAGAGTGTAGGGTATAGAGTGCATGGAATAGAGTTTAGAGTGTAGGGATTAGAGTGTAGGGTATAGAGTGTATGGTATAGAGTGTAGGGAATAGAGTGTAGGGTATAGAGTGTACTGATTACAGTGTAGGGTATAGAGTGTAGGGTATAGAATGTATGGAATAGAGTGTAGGGTATAGAGTATAGAGTGTAGGGTATAGAGTGTAGGGTATAGAGCGTAGGGTGTAGGGTATAGAGTGCAGGGTATAGAGTGTAGGGTATAGAGTGTAGAGTGTAGGGTATAGAGTGTATGGTATAGAGTGTAGAGTGTAGAGTGTAGGGTATAGAGTGTAGGGTATAGAGTGTAGAGTGTAGGGTATAGAGTGTAGGGTATAGAGTGTATGGTATATAGAGTAGAGTATAGAGTGTAGAGTGTAGGGTATAGAGTGGAGGGTATGGAGTGTACGGTATAGAGTGTAGAGTGTAGGGTATAGAGTGTAGGGTATAGAGTGTAAGGTATAGAGTGTAGAGTATAGAGTGTAGGGTATAGAGTGTAGGGTATAGAGTGTAGAGTGTAGGGTATAGAGTGTATAGTATAGAGTGTAGGGTATAGAGTGTAGGGTATAGAGTGTAGAGTGTAGGGTATAGAGTGTAGGGTATAGAGTGTAGGGTATAGGGTGTAGAGTATAGAGTGTAGGGTATAGCGTGTAGGGTATAGAGTGTAGGGTATAGAGTGTAGGTTATAGAGTGTAGGGTATAGAGTGTAGAGTGTAGGGTATAGAGTGTATGGTATAGAGTGTAGGGTATAGAGTGTAGAGTGTAGGGTATAGAGTGTAGGGTATAGAGTGTAGGGTATAGAGTGTAGGGTATAGAGTGTAGAGTGTAGGGTATAGAGTGTAGGGTATAGAATGTAGGGTATAGAGTGTAGGGTATAGAGTGTAGGGTATAGAGTGTAGAGTGTAGGGGATAGAGTGTAGGGTATGGAGTGTAGAGTGTAGGGATTAGAGTGTATGGTATAGAGTGTAGGGTATAGAGTGTAGACTATAGGGTATAGAGTGTAGAGTATGGAGTGTAGAGTATAGAGTGTAGGATATAGAGTGTAGAGTGTAGGGATTAGAGTGTAGGGCATAGAGTGTAGGGCATAGAGTGTAGAGTGTAGGGTATAGAGTGTAGGGTATAGGGTATAGAGTGTAGGGTATAGAGTGTAGAGTGTAGGGTATAGAGTGTAGGGTATAGAGTGTAGGGTATAGAGTGTAGAGTGTAGGGATTAGAGTGTAGGGTATAGAGTGTAGGGTATAGAATGTATGGAATAGAGTATAGGGTATAGAGTATAGAGTGTAGGGTATAGAGTGTAGGGTATAGAGCGTAGGGTGTACGGTATAGAGTGTAGGGTATAGAGTGTAGGGTACAGAGTGTAGAGTGTAGGGTATAGAGTGTATGGTATAGAGTGTAGGGTATGAAGTGTAGGGTATAGAGTGTAGAGTGTAGGGTATAGAGTGTATGGTATAGAGTGTATGGTGTAGAGTGTATGGTATAGAGTGTAGGGTATAGAGTGTATGGTATAGAGTGTAGGGTATAGAGTGTAGAGTGTAGGGTATAGAGTGTATTGTATAGAGTGTAGGGCATAGAGTGTAGGGTATAGATTGTAGGGTATAGAGTGTATAGTGTAGGGTATAGAGTGTAGGGTTTAGAGTGTATGGTATAGAGTGTAGGGAATAGAGTGTAGAGTGTATGGTATAGAGTGTAGGGTATAGAGTGTAGAGTGTAGGGTATAAAGTGTAGGGTATAGAGTGTAGGGTATAGATTGTAGAGAGTAGGGTATAGAGTGTAGGGTATAAAGTGTAGGGTATAGAGTGTAGAGTGTAGGGATTAGAGTGTAGGGTATAGAGTGTAGGGTATAGAGTGTAGAATGTACGGTATAGAGTGTAGGGTATAGAGTATAGAGTGTAGGGTATAGAGTGTAGGGTATAGAGTGTAAAGTGTAGAGTGTAGGGTATAGAGTGTAGAGTGTAGGGTATAGAGTGTAGGGTATAGAGTGTATGGAATAGAGTGTAGGGTATAGTGTGTAGAGTGTAGGGTATAGAGTATAGGGTATAGAGCGTAGGGTGTAGGGTATAGAGTGTAGGGTATAGAGTGTAGAGTGTAGGGTATAGAGTGTATGGTATAGAGTGTAGGGTGTAGAGTGTAGGGTATAGAGTGTAGAGTGTAGGGTATAGAGTGTAGAGTGTAGGGTATAGAGTGTAGAGTGTATGGGATAGAGTGTAGGGGATAGAGTGTATGGTATAGAGTGTATGGTAAAGAGTGTAGGGTATAGAGTGTAGGGTATAGAGTGTAGAGTGTAGGGTATAGAGTGTAGGGTATAGAGTGTAGAGTGTAGGGTATAGAGTGTAGGGTATAGAGTGTAGAGTGTATGGTATAGAGTGTATGGTAAAGAGTGTATGTTATAGATTGTAGGGTATAGAGTGTAGGGTATATAGTGTAGAGTGTAGGGTATAGAGTGTAGAGTGTAGGGTATAGAGTGTAGGGTATAGAGTTTAGAGTGTAGGGTATATAGTGTAGGGTATAGAGTATAGAGTGTATGGTATAGAGTGTAGGGGATAGAGTATATGGTATAGAGTGTATGGTATAGAGTGTAGGATATAGAGTGTAGGGTATAGAGTGTAGGGTATAGAGTGTAGGGTATAGAGTGTAGGGTGTAGAGTGTAGGGTGTAGAGTGTAGGGTATAGAGTGTAGGGTATAGGGTGTAGGGTATGGAGTGTAGGGTGTAGAATGTAGGGTATAGAGTGTAGGGTATAGAGTGTAGGGTATAGAGTGTAGGGTATAGCGTGTCGGGTATAGAGTGTAGGGTGTAGAGTGTAGGGTATAGAGTGTAGGGGTTAAAGTGTAGAGTGTAGAGTATAGAGTGTAGGGTATAGAGTGTAGAGTATAGAGTGTAAAGTGTAGAGTGTAGGGTGTAGAGTGTAGAGTGTAGGGTATAGAGTGTAGAGTGTAGGGTATAATGTGTAGGGTATAGAGTGTATGGTATAGAGTGTAGGGTATAGAGTGTAGAGTGTATGGTATATAGTGTAGGGTATAATGTGTAGAGTGTAGGGTATAGAGTGTAAGGTATAGAGGGTAGGGTATAGAGTGTATGGTGTAGAGTGTAGAGTGTAGGGTATAGAGTGTAGGGTATAGAGTGAATGGTATAGAGTGTAGGGTTTAGAGTGTAAGCTATAAAGTGTAGGGTGAAGAGTGTAGGGTATAGAATGTAGGGTATAGAGTGTAGGGTATAGAGTGTAGGGTATAGAGTGTAGGGTATAGAGTGTAGAGTGTAGGGTATATAGTGTAGGGTATAGAGTGTAGAGTGTAGGGTATAGAGTGTAGGGTTTAGAGAGTAGGGTATAGAGTGTAGAGTGTAGGGTATAGAGTGTAGAGTGTAGGGTATAGAGTGTAGGGTATAGAGTGTAGAGTGTAGGGTATAGAGTGTAGGGTATAGAGTGTAGAGTGTAGGGTATAGAGTGTAGAGTGTAGGGTATAGAGTGTAGGGTATAGAGTGTAGAGTGTAGGGTATAGAGTGTAGGGTATAGAGTGTAGAGTGTAGGGTATAAAGTGTAGAGAGTAGGGTATAGAGTGTAGGGTATAGAGTGTAGGTTATAGAGTGTAGGGTATAGAGTGTAGAGTGTAGGGTGTAGAGTGTAGGGTATAGAGTGTAGGGTATAGAGTGTAGAGTGTAGGGTATAAAGTGTAGAGAGTAGGGTATAGAGTGTAGGGTATAGAGTGTAGGTTATAGAGTGTAGGGTATTGAGTGTAGAGTGTAGGGTGTAGATTGTAGGTTATAGAGTGTAGAGTGGAGGGTATAAAGTGTAGAGAGTAGGGTATAGAGTGTAGGGTATAGAGTGTAGGTTATAGAGTGTAGGGTATAGAGTGTAGAGTGTAGGGTGTAGAGTGTAGGGTATAAAGTGTAGGGTTTAGAGTGTATGGTATAGAGTGTAGGGTATAGATTGTAGGGTATAGAGTGTAGAGAGTAGGGTATAGAGTGTATGGTATAGAGTGTAGAGTGTAGGGTATAGAGTGTATATTGTAGGGTAAAGAGTGTAGGGTATAGAGAGTATGGTATAGAGAATAGGGAATAGAGTGTAGAGTGTAGGGTATAGAGTGTAGAGTGTAGGGTATAGAGTGTAGGGTATAGAGTGTAGAGTGTAGGGTATAGAGTGTAGGGTATATATTGTATGGTATAGAGTGTAGGGTATAGAGTGTAGGGTATAGAGTGTAGGGTATAGAGTGTAGAGTGTAGGGTATAGAGTGTACGGTATAGAGTGTAGGGTATAGAGTGTAGAGTGTAGGGTATAGAGTGTAGGGTATAGAGTGTAGGGTATAGAGTGTAGAGTGTAGGGTATAGATTGTAGGGTATAGAGTGTAGGGTATAGAGTGTAGAGTGTAGGGTATAGAGTGTAGGGTATAGAATGTAGGGTTTAGAGTGTAGGGTATAGAGTGTAGGGTATAGAGTGTAGAGTGTCGGGTATAGAGTGTAGGGTATGGATTGTATGTTATAGAGTGTAGGGTATAGAGTGTAGGGTATAGAGTGTAGAGTGTACTGATTACAGTGTAGGGTATAGAGTGTAGGGTATAGAATGTATGGAATAGAGTGTAGGGTATAGAGTATAGAGTGTAGGGTATAGAGTGTAGGGTATAGAGCGTAGAGTGTAGGGTATAGAGTGCAGGGTATAGAGTGTAGAGTGTAGAGTGTAGGGTATAGAGTGTAGAGTGTAGGGTATAGAGTGTAGGGTATAGAGTGCATGGAATAGAGTGTAGAGTGTAGGGATTAGAGTGTAGGGTATAGAGTGTATGGTATAGAGTGTAGGGAATAGAGTGTAGGGTATAGAGTGTACTGATTACAGTGTAGGGTATAGAGTGTAGGGTATAGAATGTATGGAATAGAGTGTAGGGTATAGAGTATAGAGTGTAGGGTATAGAGTGTAGGGTATAGAGCGTAGGGTGTAGGGTATAGAGTGCAGGGTATAGAGTGTAGGGTATAGAGTGTAGAGTGTAGGGTATAGAGTGTATGGTATAGAGTGTAGAGTGTAGAGTGTAGGGTATAGAGTGTAGGGTATAGAGTGTAGAGTGTAGGGTATAGAGTGTAGGGTATAGAGTGTATGGTATATAGAGTAGAGTATAGAGTGTAGAGTGTAGGGTATAGAGTGGAGGGTATGGAGTGTACGGTATAGAGTGTAGAGTGTAGGGTATAGAGTGTAGGGTATAGAGTGTAAGGTATAGAGTGTAGAGTATAGAGTGTAGGGTATAGAGTGTAGGGTATAGAGTGTAGAGTGTAGGGTATAGAGTGTATAGTATAGAGTGTAGGGTATAGAGTGTAGGGTATAGAGTGTAGGGTATAGAGTGTATGGTATAGAGTGTAGGGTGTAGAGTGTAGGGTATAGAGTGTAGAGTGTAGGGTATAGAGTGTAGAGTGTAGGGTATAGAGTGTAGAGTGTATGGGATAGAGTGTAGGGGATAGAGTGTATGGTATAGAGTGTATGGTATAGAGTGTAGGGTATAGAGTGTAGGGTATAGAGTGTAGAGTGTAGGGTATAGAGTGTAGGGTATAGAGTGTAGAGTGTAGGGTATAGAGTGTAGGGTATAGAGTGTAGAGTGTATGGTATAGAGTGTATGGTATAGAGTGTATGTTATAGATTGTAGGGTATAGAGTGTAGGGTATAGAGTGTAGAGTGTAGGGTATAGAGTGTAGAGTGTAGGGTATAGAGTGTAGGGTATAGAGTTTAGAGTGTAGGGTATACAGTGTAGGGTATAGAGTGTAGATTGTATGGTATAGAGTGTAGGGGATAGAGTGTAAGGTATAGAGCGTATGGTATAGAGTGTAGGGTATAGAGTGTAGGGTATAGAGTGTAGAGTGTAGGGTATAGAGTGTAGGGTATAGAGTGTAGGGTGTAGAGTGTAGGGTATAGATTGTAGGGTATAGAGTGTAGGGTATAGAGTGTAGAGTGCAGGGTATAGAGTGTAGGGTATAGAATGTAGGGTTTAGAGTGTAGGGTATAGAGTGTAGGGTATAGAGTGTAGAGTGTAGGGTATAGAGTGTAGGGTATGGATTGTATGGTATAGAGTGTAGGGTATAGAGTGTAGGGTATAGAGTGTAGGGTATAGAGTGTAGAGTGTAGGGTATAGAGTGTATGGTATAGAGTGTAGGGTATAGAGTGTAGAGTGTAGGGTATAGAGTGTAGGGTATAGAGTGTAGGGTATAGAGTGTAGAGTGTAGGGTATAGATTGTAGGGTATAGAGTGTAGGGTATAGAGTGTAGAGTGTAGGGTATAGAGTGTAGGGTATATAATGTAGGGTTTAGAGTGTAGGGTATAGAGTGTAG
This sequence comes from Ranitomeya imitator, assembly GCF_032444005.1. Classification (NCBI taxonomy): domain Eukaryota; kingdom Metazoa; phylum Chordata; class Amphibia; order Anura; family Dendrobatidae; genus Ranitomeya; species Ranitomeya imitator. Next base: position 70,624 of record NW_027194871.1, read on the forward strand.
GGTATAGAGTGTAGAGTGTAGGGTATAGAGTGTAGGGTATGGATTGTATGGTATAGAGTGTAGGGTATAGAGTGTAGGGTATAGAGAGTAGAGTGTACTGATTACAGTGTAGGGTATAGAGTGTAGGGTATAGAATGTATGGAATAGAGTGTAGGGTATAGAGTATAGAGTGTAGGGTATAGAGTGTAGGGTATAGAGCGTAGGGTGTAGGGTATAGAGTGCAGGGTATAGAGTGTAGAGTGTAGAGTGTAGGGTATAGAGTGTAGAGTGTAGGGTATAGAGTGTAGGGTATAGAGTGCATGGAATAGAGTTTAGAGTGTAGGGATTAGAGTGTAGGGTATAGAGTGTATGGTATAGAGTGTAGGGAATAGAGTGTAGGGTATAGAGTGTACTGATTACAGTGTAGGGTATAGAGTGTAGGGTATAGAATGTATGGAATAGAGTGTAGGGTATAGAGTATAGAGTGTAGGGTATAGAGTGTAGGGTATAGAGCGTAGGGTGTAGGGTATAGAGTGCAGGGTATAGAGTGTAGGGTATAGAGTGTAGAGTGTAGGGTATAGAGTGTATGGTATAGAGTGTAGAGTGTAGAGTGTAGGGTATAGAGTGTAGGGTATAGAGTGTAGAGTGTAGGGTATAGAGTGTAGGGTATAGAGTGTATGGTATATAGAGTAGAGTATAGAGTGTAGAGTGTAGGGTATAGAGTGGAGGGTATGGAGTGTACGGTATAGAGTGTAGAGTGTAGGGTATAGAGTGTAGGGTATAGAGTGTAAGGTATAGAGTGTAGAGTATAGAGTGTAGGGTATAGAGTGTAGGGTATAGAGTGTAGAGTGTAGGGTATAGAGTGTATAGTATAGAGTGTAGGGTATAGAGTGTAGGGTATAGAGTGTAGAGTGTAGGGTATAGAGTGTAGGGTATAGAGTGTAGGGTATAGGGTGTAGAGTATAGAGTGTAGGGTATAGCGTGTAGGGTATAGAGTGTAGGGTATAGAGTGTAGGTTATAGAGTGTAGGGTATAGAGTGTAGAGTGTAGGGTATAGAGTGTATGGTATAGAGTGTAGGGTATAGAGTGTAGAGTGTAGGGTATAGAGTGTAGGGTATAGAGTGTAGGGTATAGAGTGTAGGGTATAGAGTGTAGAGTGTAGGGTATAGAGTGTAGGGTATAGAATGTAGGGTATAGAGTGTAGGGTATAGAGTGTAGGGTATAGAGTGTAGAGTGTAGGGGATAGAGTGTAGGGTATGGAGTGTAGAGTGTAGGGATTAGAGTGTATGGTATAGAGTGTAGGGTATAGAGTGTAGACTATAGGGTATAGAGTGTAGAGTATGGAGTGTAGAGTATAGAGTGTAGGATATAGAGTGTAGAGTGTAGGGATTAGAGTGTAGGGCATAGAGTGTAGGGCATAGAGTGTAGAGTGTAGGGTATAGAGTGTAGGGTATAGGGTATAGAGTGTAGGGTATAGAGTGTAGAGTGTAGGGTATAGAGTGTAGGGTATAGAGTGCATGGAATAGAGTGTAGAGTGTAGGGTATAAAGTGTATGGTATAGAGTGTAGGGTATAGAGTGTAGGGTATAGAGTGTAGAGTGTAGGGATTAGAGTGTAGGGTATAGAGTGTAGGGTATAGAATGTATGGAATAGAGTATAGGGTATAGAGTATAGAGTGTAGGGTATAGAGTGTAGGGTATAGAGCGTAGGGTGTACGGTATAGAGTGTAGGGTATAGAGTGTAGGGTACAGAGTGTAGAGTGTAGGGTATAGAGTGTATGGTATAGAGTGTAGGGTATGAAGTGTAGGGTATAGAGTGTAGAGTGTAGGGTATAGAGTGTATGGTATAGAGTGTATGGTGTAGAGTGTATGGTATAGAGTGTAGGGTATAGAGTGTATGGTATAGAGTGTAGGGTATAGAGTGTAGAGTGTAGGGTATAGAGTGTATTGTATAGAGTGTAGGGCATAGAGTGTAGGGTATAGATTGTAGGGTATAGAGTGTATAGTGTAGGGTATAGAGTGTAGGGTTTAGAGTGTATGGTATAGAGTGTAGGGAATAGAGTGTAGAGTGTATGGTATAGAGTGTAGGGTATAGAGTGTAGAGTGTAGGGTATAAAGTGTAGGGTATAGAGTGTAGGGTATAGATTGTAGAGAGTAGGGTATAGAGTGTAGGGTATAAAGTGTAGGGTATAGAGTGTAGAGTGTAGGGATTAGAGTGTAGGGTATAGAGTGTAGGGTATAGAGTGTAGAATGTACGGTATAGAGTGTAGGGTATAGAGTATAGAGTGTAGGGTATAGAGTGTAGGGTATAGAGTGTAAAGTGTAGAGTGTAGGGTATAGAGTGTAGAGTGTAGGGTATAGAGTGTAGGGTATAGAGTGTATGGAATAGAGTGTAGGGTATAGTGTGTAGAGTGTAGGGTATAGAGTATAGGGTATAGAGCGTAGGGTGTAGGGTATAGAGTGTAGGGTATAGAGTGTAGAGTGTAGGGTATAGAGTGTATGGTATAGAGTGTAGGGTGTAGAGTGTAGGGTATAGAGTGTAGAGTGTAGGGTATAGAGTGTAGAGTGTAGGGTATAGAGTGTAGAGTGTATGGGATAGAGTGTAGGGGATAGAGTGTATGGTATAGAGTGTATGGTAAAGAGTGTAGGGTATAGAGTGTAGGGTATAGAGTGTAGAGTGTAGGGTATAGAGTGTAGGGTATAGAGTGTAGAGTGTAGGGTATAGAGTGTAGGGTATAGAGTGTAGAGTGTATGGTATAGAGTGTATGGTAAAGAGTGTATGTTATAGATTGTAGGGTATAGAGTGTAGGGTATATAGTGTAGAGTGTAGGGTATAGAGTGTAGAGTGTAGGGTATAGAGTGTAGGGTATAGAGTTTAGAGTGTAGGGTATATAGTGTAGGGTATAGAGTATAGAGTGTATGGTATAGAGTGTAGGGGATAGAGTATATGGTATAGAGTGTATGGTATAGAGTGTAGGATATAGAGTGTAGGGTATAGAGTGTAGGGTATAGAGTGTAGGGTATAGAGTGTAGGGTGTAGAGTGTAGGGTGTAGAGTGTAGGGTATAGAGTGTAGGGTATAGGGTGTAGGGTATGGAGTGTAGGGTGTAGAATGTAGGGTATAGAGTGTAGGGTATAGAGTGTAGGGTATAGAGTGTAGGGTATAGCGTGTCGGGTATAGAGTGTAGGGTGTAGAGTGTAGGGTATAGAGTGTAGGGGTTAAAGTGTAGAGTGTAGAGTATAGAGTGTAGGGTATAGAGTGTAGAGTATAGAGTGTAAAGTGTAGAGTGTAGGGTGTAGAGTGTAGAGTGTAGGGTATAGAGTGTAGAGTGTAGGGTATAATGTGTAGGGTATAGAGTGTATGGTATAGAGTGTAGGGTATAGAGTGTAGAGTGTATGGTATATAGTGTAGGGTATAATGTGTAGAGTGTAGGGTATAGAGTGTAAGGTATAGAGGGTAGGGTATAGAGTGTATGGTGTAGAGTGTAGAGTGTAGGGTATAGAGTGTAGGGTATAGAGTGAATGGTATAGAGTGTAGGGTTTAGAGTGTAAGCTATAAAGTGTAGGGTGAAGAGTGTAGGGTATAGAGTGTAGGGTATAGAGTGTAGGGTATAGAGTGTAGGGTATAGAGTGTAGGGTATAGAGTGTAGAGTGTAGGGTATATAGTGTAGGGTATAGAGTGTAGAGTGTAGGGTATAGAGTGTAGGGTTTAGAGAGTAGGGTATAGAGTGTAGAGTGTAGGGTATAGAGTGTAGAGTGTAGGGTATAGAGTGTAGGGTATAGAGTGTAGAGTGTAGGGTATAGAGTGTAGGGTATAGAGTGTAGAGTGTAGGGTATAGAGTGTAGAGTGTAGGGTATAGAGTGTAGGGTATAGAGTGTAGAGTGTAGGGTATAGAGTGTAGGGTATAGAGTGTAGAGTGTAGGGTATAAAGTGTAGAGAGTAGGGTATAGAGTGTAGGGTATAGAGTGTAGGTTATAGAGTGTAGGGTATAGAGTGTAGAGTGTAGGGTGTAGAGTGTAGGGTATAGAGTGTAGGGTATAGAGTGTAGAGTGTAGGGTATAAAGTGTAGAGAGTAGGGTATAGAGTGTAGGGTATAGAGTGTAGGTTATAGAGTGTAGGGTATTGAGTGTAGAGTGTAGGGTGTAGATTGTAGGTTATAGAGTGTAGAGTGGAGGGTATAAAGTGTAGAGAGTAGGGTATAGAGTGTAGGGTATAGAGTGTAGGTTATAGAGTGTAGGGTATAGAGTGTAGAGTGTAGGGTGTAGAGTGTAGGGTATAAAGTGTAGGGTTTAGAGTGTATGGTATAGAGTGTAGGGTATAGATTGTAGGGTATAGAGTGTAGAGAGTAGGGTATAGAGTGTATGGTATAGAGTGTAGAGTGTAGGGTATAGAGTGTATATTGTAGGGTAAAGAGTGTAGGGTATAGAGAGTATGGTATAGAGAATAGGGAATAGAGTGTAGAGTGTAGGGTATAGAGTGTAGAGTGTAGGGTATAGAGTGTAGGGTATAGAGTGTAGAGTGTAGGGTATAGAGTGTAGGGTATATATTGTATGGTATAGAGTGTAGGGTATAGAGTGTAGGGTATAGAGTGTAGGGTATAGAGTGTAGAGTGTAGGGTATAGAGTGTACGGTATAGAGTGTAGGGTATAGAGTGTAGAGTGTAGGGTATAGAGTGTAGGGTATAGAGTGTAGGGTATAGAGTGTAGAGTGTAGGGTATAGATTGTAGGGTATAGAGTGTAGGGTATAGAGTGTAGAGTGTAGGGTATAGAGTGTAGGGTATAGAATGTAGGGTTTAGAGTGTAGGGTATAGAGTGTAGGGTATAGAGTGTAGAGTGTCGGGTATAGAGTGTAGGGTATGGATTGTATGTTATAGAGTGTAGGGTATAGAGTGTAGGGTATAGAGTGTAGAGTGTACTGATTACAGTGTAGGGTATAGAGTGTAGGGTATAGAATGTATGGAATAGAGTGTAGGGTATAGAGTATAGAGTGTAGGGTATAGAGTGTAGGGTATAGAGCGTAGAGTGTAGGGTATAGAGTGCAGGGTATAGAGTGTAGAGTGTAGAGTGTAGGGTATAGAGTGTAGAGTGTAGGGTATAGAGTGTAGGGTATAGAGTGCATGGAATAGAGTGTAGAGTGTAGGGATTAGAGTGTAGGGTATAGAGTGTATGGTATAGAGTGTAGGGAATAGAGTGTAGGGTATAGAGTGTACTGATTACAGTGTAGGGTATAGAGTGTAGGGTATAGAATGTATGGAATAGAGTGTAGGGTATAGAGTATAGAGTGTAGGGTATAGAGTGTAGGGTATAGAGCGTAGGGTGTAGGGTATAGAGTGCAGGGTATAGAGTGTAGGGTATAGAGTGTAGAGTGTAGGGTATAGAGTGTATGGTATAGAGTGTAGAGTGTAGAGTGTAGGGTATAGAGTGTAGGGTATAGAGTGTAGAGTGTAGGGTATAGAGTGTAGGGTATAGAGTGTATGGTATATAGAGTAGAGTATAGAGTGTAGAGTGTAGGGTATAGAGTGGAGGGTATGGAGTGTACGGTATAGAGTGTAGAGTGTAGGGTATAGAGTGTAGGGTATAGAGTGTAAGGTATAGAGTGTAGAGTATAGAGTGTAGGGTATAGAGTGTAGGGTATAGAGTGTAGAGTGTAGGGTATAGAGTGTATAGTATAGAGTGTAGGGTATAGAGTGTAGGGTATAGAGTGTAGAGTGTAGGGTATAGAGTGTAGGGTATAGAGTGTAGGGTATAGGGTGTAGAGTATAGAGTGTAGGGTATAGAGTGTAAGGTATAGAGTGTAGGGTATAGAGTGTAGGTTATAGAGTGTAGGGTATAGAGTGTAGAGTGTAGGGTATAGAGTGTATGGTATAGAGTGTAGGGTATAGAGTGTAGAGTGTAGGGTATAGAGTGTAGGGTATAGAGTGTAGGGTATAGAGTGTAGGGTATAGAGTGTAGGGTATAGAGTGTAGAGTGTAGGGTATAGAGTGTAGGGTATAGAATGTAGGGTATAGAGTGTAGGGTATAGAGTGTAGGGTATAGAGTGTAGAGTGTAGGGTATAGAGTGTAGGGTATGGAGTGTAGAGTGTAGGGATTAGAGTGTATGGTATAGAGTGTAGAGTATAGAGTGTAGACTATAGGGTATAGAGTGTAGAGTATGGAGTGTAGAGTATAGAGTGTAGGATATAGAGTGTAGAGTGTAGGGATTAGAGTGTAGGGCATAGAGTGTAGGGCATAGAGTGTAGAGTGTAGGGTATAGAGTGTAGGGTATAGAGTATAGAGTGTAGGGTATAGAGTGTAGGGTATAGAGTGTAGAGTGTAGGGTATAGAGTGTAGAGTGTAGGGTATAGAGTGTAGGGAATAGAGTGCATGGAATAGAGTGTAGAGTGTAGGGTATAAAGTGTAGGGTATAGAGTGTAGGGTATAGAGTGTAGAGTGTAGGGATTAGAGTGTAGGGTATAGAGTGTAGGGTATAGAATGTATGGAATAGAGTATAGGGTATAGAGTATAGAGTGTAGGGTATAGAGTGTAGGGTATAGAGCGTAGGGTGTACGGTATAGAGTGTAGGGTATAGAGTGTAGGGTATAGAGTGTAGAGTGTAGGGTATAGAGTGTATGGTATAGAGTGTAGGGTATGAAGTGTAGGGTATAGAGTGTAGAGTGTAGGGTATAGGGTGTATGGTATAGAGTGTATGGTGTAGAGTGTATGGTATAGAGTGTAGGGTATAGAGTGTATGGTATAGAGTGTAGGGTATAGAGTGTAGAGTGTAGGGTATAGAGTGTATTGTATAGAGTGTAGGGCATAGAGTGTAGGGTATAGATTGTAGGGTATAGAGTGTATAGTGTAGGGTATAGAGTGTAGGGTTTAGAGTGTATGGTATAGAGTGTAGGGAATAGAGTGTAGAGTGTATGGTATAGAGTGTAGGGTATAGAGTGTAGAGTGTAGGGTATAAAGTGTAGGGTATAGAGTGTAGGGTATAGAGTGTAGAGAGTAGGGTATAGAGTGTAGGGTATAAAGTGTAGGGTATAGAGTGTAGAGTGTAGGGATTAGAGTGTAGGGTATAGAGTGTAGGGTATAGAGTGTAGAATGTACGGTATAGAGTGTAGGTTATAGAGTATAGAGTGTAGGGTATAGAGTGTAGGGTATAGAGTGTAAAGTGTAGAGTGTAGGGTATAGAGTGTAGAGTGTAGGGTATAGAGTGTAGGGTATAGAGTGTATGGAATAGAGTGTAGGGTATAGTGTGTAGAGTGTAGGGTACAGAGTATAGGGTATAGAGCGTAGGGTGTAGGGTATAGAGTGTAGGGTATAGAGTGTAGGGTATAGAGTGTAGAGTGTACGGTATAGAGTGTATGGTATAGAGTGTAGGGTGTAGAGTGTAGGGTATAGAGTGTAGAGTGTAGGGTATAGAGTGTAGAGTGTAGGGTATAGAGTGTAGGGTATAGAGTGTAGAGTGTAGGGTATAGAGTGTATGGTATAGAGTGTATGGTATAGAGTGTAGGGTGTAGGGTATAGAGTGTAGGGTATAGAGTGTAGGGTATAGAGTGTAGAGTGTAGGGTATAGAGTGTATGGTATAGAGTGTATGGTATAGAGTGTAGGGTATAGAGTGTAGAGTGTAGGGTATAGAGTGTACGGTATAGAGTGTAGGGTATAGAGTGTAGAGTGTAGGGTATAGAGTCTAGGGTATAGAGTGTAGAGTGTAGGGTATAGAGTGTAGGGTATAGAATGTAGGGTTTAGAGTGTAGGGTATAGAGTGTAGGGTATAGAGTGTAGAGTGTAGGGTATAGAGTGTAGGGTATGGATTGTATGGTATAGAGTGTAGGGTATAGAGTGTAGGGTATAGAGTGTAGAGTGTACTGATTACAGTGTAGGGTATAGAGTGTAGGGTATAGAATGTATGGAATAGAGTGTAGGGCATAGAGTATAGAGTGTAGGGTATAGAGTGTAGGGTATAGAGCGTAGGGTGTAGGGTATAGAGTGTAGAGTGTAGGGTATAGAGTGTACAGTGTAGGGTATAGAGTGTAGGGTATAGAGTGTAGAGTGTAGGGTATAGAGTGTAGAGTATAGAGTGTAGAGTGTAGGGTATAGAGTGGAGGGTATGGAGTGTACGGTATAGAGTGTAGAGTGTAGGGTATAGAGTGTAGGGTATAGAGTGTAAGGTATAGAGTGTAGAGTATAGAGTGTAGGGTATAGAGTGTAGGGTATAGAGTGTAGAGTGTAGGGTATAGAGTGTATAGTATAGAGTGTAGGGTATAGAGTGTAGGGTATAGAGTGTAGAGTGTAGGGTATAGAGTGTAGGGTATAGAGTGTAGGGTATAGGGTGTAGAGTATAGAGTGTAGGGTATAGAGTGTAGGGTACAGAGTGTAGGGTATAGAGTGTAGGTTATAGAGTGTAGGGTATAGAGTGTAGAGTGTAGGGTATAGAGTGTATGGTATAGAGTGTAGGGTATAGAGTGTAGAGTGTAGGGTATAGAGTGTAGGGTATAGAGTGTAGGGTATAGAGTGTAGGGTATAGAGTGTAGGGTATAGAGTGTAGAGTGTAGGGTATAGAGTGTAGGGTATAGAATGTAGGGTATAGAGTGTAGGGTATAGAGTGTAGGGTATAGAGTGTAGAGTGTAGGGTATAGAGTGTAGGGTATGGAGTGTAGAGTGTAGGGATTAAAGTGTATGGTATAGAGTGTAGGGTATAGAGTGTAGACTATAGGGTATAGAGTGTAGAGTATGGAGTGTAGAGTATAGAGTGTAGGATATAGAGTGTAGAGTGTAGGGATTAGAGTGTAGGGCATAGAGTGTAGGGCATAGAGTGTAGAGTGTAGGGTATAGAGTGTAAAGTGTAGAGTGTAGGGTATAGAGTGTAGAGTGTAGGGTATAGAGTGTAGGGTATAGAGTGTATGGAATAGAGTGTAGGGTATAGTGTGTAGAGTGTAGGGTATAGAGTATAGGGTATAGAGCGTAGGGTGTAGGGTATAGAGTGTAGGGTATAGAGTGTAGGGTATAGAGTGTAGAGTGTAGGGTATCGAGTGTATGGTATAGAGTGTAGGGTGTAGAGTGTAGGGTATAGAGTGTAGAGTGTAGGGTATAGAGTGTAGAGTGTAGGGTATAGAGTGTAGAGTGTATGGGATAGAGTGTAGAAGATAGAGTGTATGGTATAGAGTGTATGGTAAAGAGTGTAGGGTATAGAGTGTAGGGTATAGAGTGTAGAGTGTAGGGTATAGAGTGTAGGGTATAGAGTGTAGAGTGTAGGGTATAGAGTGTAGGGTATAGAGTGTAGAGTGTATGGTATAGAGTGTATGGTATAGAGTGTATGTTATAGATTGTAGGGTATAGAGTGTAGGGTATATAGTGTAGAGTGTAGGGTATAGAGTGTAGAGTGTAGGGTATAGAGTGTAGGGTATAGAGTTTAGAGTGTAGGGTATACAGTGTAGGGTATAGAGTATAGAGTGTATGGTATAGAGTGTAGGGGATAGAGTATATGGTATAGAGTGTATGGTATAGAGTGTAGGGTATAGAGTGTAGGGTGTAGAGTGTAGGGTACAGAGTGTAGGGTATAGAGTATTGGGTGTAGAGTATAGGGTATAGAGTGTAGGGTATAGGGTGTAGGGTATGGAGTGTAGGATGTAGAATGTAGGGTATAGAGTGTAGGGTATAGAGTGTAGGGTATAGAGTGTAGGGTATAGCGTGTCGGGTATAGAGTGTAGGGTGTAGAGTGTAGGGTATAGAGTGTAGGGGTTAAAGTGTAGAGTGTAGGGTATAGAGTGTAGGGTATAGAGTGTAGAGTATAGAGTGTAAAGTGTAGAGTGTAGGGTGTAGAGTGTAGAGTGTAGGGTATAGAGTGTAGAGTGTAGGGTATAAAGTGTAGGGTATAGAGTGTATGGTATAGAGTGTAGGGTATAGAGTGTAGAGTGTATGGTATATAGTGTAGGGTATAATGTGTAGAGTGTAGGGTATAGAGTGTAAGGTATAGAGGGTAGGGTATAGAGTGTATGGTGTAGAGTGTAGAGTGTAGGGTATAGAGTGTGGGGTATAGAGTGAATGGTATAGAGTGTAGGGTTTAGAGTGTAAGCTATAAAGTGTAGGGTGAAGAGTGTAGGGTATAGAGTGTAGGGTATAGAGTGTAGGGTATAGAGTGTAGGGTAAAGAGTGTAGAGTGTAGGGTATAGAGTGTAGGGTATAGAGTGTAGAGTGTAGGGTATAGAGTGTAGGGTTTAGAGAGTAGGGTATAGAGTGTAGAGTGTAGGGTATAGAGTGTAGAGTGTAGGGTATAGAGTGTAGGGTATAGAGTGTAGAGTATAGAGTGTAGGGTATAGAGTGTAGAGTGTAGGGTATAAAGTGTAGAGAGTAGGGTATAGAGTGTAGGGTATAGAGTGTAGGTTATAGAGTGTAGGGTATATAGTGTAGAGTGTAGGGTGTAGAGTGTAGGGTATAGAGTGTAGGGTATAGAGTGTAGAGTGTAGGGTATAAAGTGTAGAGAGTAGGGTATAGAGTGTAGGGTATAGAGTGTAGGTTATAGAGTGTAGGGTATTGAGTGTAGAGTGTAGGGTGTAGATTGTAGGTTATAGAGTGTAGAGTGGAGGGTATAAAGTGTAGAGAGTAGGGTATAGAGTGTAGGGTATAGAGTGTAGGTTATAGAGTGTAGGGTATAGAGTGTAGAGTGTACGGTGTAGAGTGTAGGGTATAGAGTGTAGGGTTTAGAGTGTATGGTATAGAGTGTAGGGTATAGATTGTAGGGTATAGAGTGTAGAGAGTAGGGTATAGAGTGTATGTTATAGAGTGTAGAGTGTAGGGTATAGAGTGTATATTGTAGGGTAAAGAGTGTAGGGTATAGAGAGTATGGTATAGAGAGTAGGGAATAGAGTGTAGAGTGTAGGGTATAGAGTGTAGAGTGTAGGGTATAGAGTGTAGGGTATAGAGTGTAGAGTGTAGGGTATAGAGTGTAGGGTATGGATTGTATGGTATAGAGTGTAGGGTATAGAGTGTAGGGTATAGAGTGTAGGGTATAGAGTGTAGAGTGTAGGGTATAGAGTGTACGGTATAGAGTGTAGGGTATAGAGTGTAGAGTGTAGGGTATAGAGTGTAGGGTATAGAGTGTAGGGTATAGAGTGTAGAGTGTAGGGTATAGATTGTAGGGTATAGAGTGTAGGGTATAGAGTGTAGAGTGTAGGGTATAGAGTGTAGGGTATAGAATGTAGGGTTTAGAGTGTAGGGTATAGAGTGTAGGGTATAGAGTGTAGAGTGTAGGGTATAGAGTGTAGGGTATGGATTGTATGGTATAGAGTGTAGGGTATAGAGTGTAGGGTATAGAGTGTAGAGTGTACTGATTACAGTGTAGGGTATAGAGTGTAGGGTATAGAGCGTAGGGTGTAGGGTATAGAGTGCAGGGTATAGAGTGTAGAGTGTAGAGTGTAGGGTATAGAGTGTAGAGTGTAGGGTATAGAGTGTAGGGTATAGAGTGCATGGAATAGAGTGTAGAGTGTAGGGATTAGAGTGTAGGGTATAGAGTGTATGGTATAGAGTGTAGGGAATAGAGTGTAGGGTATAGAGTGTACTGATTACAGTGTAGGGTATAGAGTGTGGGGTATAGAATGTATGGAATAGAGTGTAGGGTATAGAGTATAGAGTGTAGGGTATAGAGTGTAGGGTATAGAGCGTAGGGTGTAGGGTATAGAGTGCAGGGTATAGAGTGTAGGGTATAGAGTGTAGAGTGTAGGGTATAGAGTGTATGGTATAGAGTGTAGAGTGTAGAGTGTAGGGTATAGAGTGTAGGGTATAGAGTGTAGAGTGTAGGGTATAGAGTGTATGGTATATAGAGTAGAGTATAGAGTGTAGAGTGTAGGGTATAGAGTGGAGGGTATGGAGTGTACGGTATAGAGTGTAGAGTGTAGGGTATAGAGTGTAGGGTATAGAGTGTAAGGTATAGAGTGTAGAGTATAGAGTGTAGGGTATAGAGTGTAGGGTATAGAGTGTAGAGTGTAGGGTATAGAGTGTATAGTATAGAGTGTAGGGTATAGAGTGTAGGGTATAGAGTGTAGAGTGTAGGGTATAGAGTGTAGGGTATAGAGTGTAGGGTATAGGGTGTAGAGTATAGAGTGTAGGGTATAGAGTGTAGGGTATAGAGTGTAGGGCATAGAGTGTAGGTTATAGAGTGTAGGGTATAGAGTGTAGAGTGTAGGGTATAGAGTGTATGGTATAGAGTGTAGGGTATAGAGTGTAGAGTGTAGGGTATAGAGTGTAGGGTATAGAGTGTAGGGTATAGAGTGTAGGGTATAGAGTGTAGAGTGTAGGGTATAGAGTGTAGGGTATAGAATGTAGGGTATAGAGTGTAGGGTATAGAGTGTAGGGTATAGAGTGTAGAGTGTAGGGTATAGAGTGTAGGGTATGGAGTGTAGAGTGTAGGGATTAGAGTGTATGGTATAGAGTGTAGGGTATAGAGTGTAGACTATAGGGTATAGAGTGTAGAGTATGGAGTGTAGAGTATAGAGTGTAGGATATAGAGTGTAGAGTGTAGGGATTAGAGTGTAGGGCATAGAGTGTAGGGCATAGAGTGTAGAGTGTAGGGTATAGAGTGTAGGGTATAGAGTATAGAGTGTAGGGTATAGAGTGTAGGGTATAGAGTGTAGAGTGTAGGGTATAGAGTGTAGAGTGTAGGGTATAGAGTGTAGGGTATAGAGTGCATGGAATAGAATGTAGAGTGTAGGGTATAAAGTGTATGGTATAGAGTGTAGGGTATAGAGTGTAGGGTATAGAGTGTAGAGTGTAGGGATTAGAGTGTAGGGTATAGAGTGTAGGGTATAGAATGTATGGAATAGAGTATAGGGTATAGAGTATAGAGTGTAGGGTATAGAGTGTAGGGTATAGAGCGTAGGGTGTACGGTATAGAGTGTAGGGTATAGAGTGTAGGGTATAGAGTGTAGAGTGTAGGGTATAGAGTGTATGGTATAGAGTGTAGGGTATGAAGTGTAGGGTATAGAGTGTAGAGTGTAGGGTATAGAGTGTATGGTATAGAGTGTATGGTGTAGAGTGTATGGTATAGAGTGTAGGGTATAGAGTGTATGGTATAGAGTGTAGGGTATAGAGTGTAGAGTGTAGGGTATAGAGTGTATTGTATAGAGTGTAGGGCATAGAGTGTAGGGTATAGATTGTAGGGTATAGAGTGTATAGTGTAGGGTATAGAGTGTAGGGTTTAGAGTGTATGGTATAGAGTGTAGGGAATAGAGTGTAGAGTGTATGGTATAGAGTGTAGGGTATAGAGTGTAGAGTGTAGGGTAAAAAGTGTAGGGTATAGAGTGTAGGGTATAGAGTGTAGAGAGTAGGGTATAGAGTGTAGGGTATAAAGTGTAGGGTATAGAGTGTAGAGTGTAGGGATTAGAGTGTAGGGTATAGAGTGTAGGGTATAGAGTGTAGAATGTACGGTATAGAGTGTAGGGTATAGAGTATAGAGTGTAGGGTATAGAGTGTAGGGTATAGAGTGTAAAGTGTAGAGTGTAGGGTATAGAGTGTAGAGTGTAGGGTATAGAGTGTAGGGTATAGAGTGTATGGAATAGAGTGTAGGGTATAGTGTGTAGAGTGTAGGGTATAGAGTATAGGGTATAGAGCGTAGGGTGTAGGGTATAGAGTGTAGGGTATAGAGTGTAGGGTATAGAGTGTAGAGTGTAGGGTATAGAGTGTATGGTATAGAGTGTAGAGTGTAGGGTATAGAGTGTAGAGTGTAGGGTATAGAGTGTAGGGTATAGAGTGTAGAGTGTAGGGTATAGAGTGTATGGTATAGAGTGTATGGTATAGAGTGTAGGGTGTAGGGTATAGAGTGTAGGGTATAGAGTGTCGGGTATAGAGTGTAGAGTGTAGGGTATAGAGTGTATGGTATAGAGTGTATGGTATAGAGTGTAGGGTATAGAGTGTAGAGTGTAGGGTATAGAGTGTACGGTATAGAGTGTAGGGTATAGAGTGTAGAGTGTAGGGTATAGAGTGTAGGGTATAGAGTGTAGGGTATAGAGTGTAGAGTGTAGGGTATAGATTGTAGGGTATAGAGTCTAGGGTATAGAGTGTAGAGTGTAGGGTATAGAGTGTAGGGTATAGAATGTAGGGTTTAGAGTGTAGGGTATAGAGTGTAGGGTATAGAGTGTAGAGTGTAGGGTATAGAGTGTAGGGTATGGATTGTATGGTATAGAGTGTAGAGTATAGAGTGTAGGGTATAGAGTGTAGAGTGTACTGATTACAGTGTAGGGTATAGAGTGTAGGGTATAGAATGTATGGAATAGAGTGTAGGGTATAAAGTATAGAGTGTAGGGTATAGAGTGTAGGGTATAGAGCGTAGGGTGTAGGGTATAGAGTGTAGAGTGTAGGGTATAGAGTGTAGAGTGTAGGGTATAGAGTGTAGGGTATAGAGTGCATGGAATAGAGTGTAGAGTGTAGGGATTAGAGTGTAGGGTATAGAGTGTATGGTATTGAGTGTAGGGAATAGAGTGTAGGGTATAGAGTGTACTGATTACAGTGTAGGGTATAGAGTGTAGGGTATAGAATGTATGGAATAGAGTGTAGGGTATAGAGTATAGAGTGTAGGGTATAGAGTGTAGGGTATAGAGCGTAGGGTGTAGGGTATAGAGTGCAGGGTATAGAGTGTAGGGTATAGAGTGTAGAGTGTAGGGTATAGAGTGTATGGTATAGAGTGTAGAGTGTAGAGTGTAGGGTATAGAGTGTAGGGTATAGAGTGTAGAGTGTAGGGTATAGAGTGCAGGGTATAGAGTGTATGGTATATAGAGTAGAGTATAGAGTGTAGAGTGTAGGGTATAGAGTGGAGGGTATGGAGTGTACGGTATAGAGTGTAGAGTGTAGGGTATAGAGTGTAGGGTATAGAGTGTAAGGTATAGAGTGTAGAGTATAGAGTGTAGGGTATAGAGTGTAGGGTATAGAGTGTAGAGTGTAGGGTATAGAGTGTATAGTATAGAGTGTAGGGTATAGAGTGTAGGGTATAGAGTGTAGAGTGCAGGGTATAGAGTGTAGGGTATAGAGTGTAGGGTATAGGGTGTAGAGTATAGAGTGTAGGGTATAGAGTGTAGGGTATAGAGTGTAGGGTATAGAGTGTAGGTTATAGAGTGTAGGGTATAGAGTGTAGAGTGTAGGGTATAGAGTGTATGGTATAGAGTGTAGGGTATAGAGTGTAGAGTGTAGGGTATAGAGTGTAGGGTATAGAGTGTAGGGTATAGAGTGTAGGGTATAGAGTGTAGGGTATAGAGTGTAGAGTGTAGGGTATAGAGTGTAGGGTATAGAATGTAGGGTATAGAGTGTAGGGTATAGAGTGTAGGGTATAGAGTGTAAAGTGTAGGGTATAGAGTGTAGGGTATGGAGTGTAGAGTGTAGGGATTAGAGTGTATGGTATAGAGTGTAGGGTATAGAGTGTAGACTATAGGGTATAGAGTGTAGAGTATGGAGTGTAGAGTATAGAGTGTAGGATATAGAGTGTAGAGTGTAGGGATTAGAGTGTAGGGCATAGAGTGTAGGGCATAGAGTGTAGAGTGTAGGGCATAGAGTGTAGGGTATAGAGTATAGAGTGTAGGGTATAGAGTGTAGGGTATAGAGTGTAGAGTGTAGGGTATAGAGTGTAGAGTGTAGGGTATAGAGTGTAGGGTATAGAGTGCATAGAATAGAGTGTAGAGTGTAGGGTATAAAGTGTATGGTATAGAGTGTAGGGTATAGAGTGTAGGGTATAGAGTGTAGAGTGTAGGGATTAGAGTGTAGGGTATAGAGTGTAGGGTATAGAATGTATGGAATAGAGTATAGGGTATAGAGTATAGAGTGTAGGGTATAGAGTGTAGGGTATAGAGCGTAGGGTGTACGGTATAGAGTGTAGGGTATAGAGTGTAGAGTGTAGGGTATAGAGTGTATGGTATAGAGTGTATGGTGTAGAGTGTATGGTATAGAGTGTAGGGTATAGAGTGTATGGTATAGAGTGTAGGGTATAGAGTGTAGGTTATAGATTGTAGGGTATAGAGTGTATAGTGTAGGGTATAGAGTGTAGGGTTTAGAGTGTATGGTATAGAGTGTAGGGAATAGAGTGTAGAGTGTATGGTATAGAGTGTAGGGTATAGAGTGTAGAGTGTAGGGTATAAAGTGTAGGGTATAGAGTGTAGGGTATAGAGTGTAGAGAGTAGGGTATAGAGTGTAGGGTATAAAGTGTAGGGTATAGAGTGTAGAGTGTAGGGATTAGAGTGTAGGGTATAGAGTGTAGGGTATAGAGTGTAGAATGTACGGTATAGAGTGTAGGGTATAGAGTATAGAGTGTAGGGTATAGAGTGTAGCGTATAGAGTGTAAAGTGTAGAGTGTAGGGTATAGAGTGTAGAGTGTAGGGTATAGAGTGTAGGGTATAGAGTGTATGGAATAGAGTGTAGGGTATAGTGTGTAGAGTGTAGGGTATAGAGTATAGGGTATAGAGCGTAGGGTGTAGGGTATAGAGTGTAGGGTATAGAGTGTAGGGTATAGAGTGTAGAGTGTAGGGTATAGAGTGTATGGTATAGAGTGTAGGGTGTAGAGTGTAGGGTATAGAGTGTAGAGTGTAGGGTATAGAGTGTAGAGTGTAGGGTATAGAGTGTAGAGTGTATGGGATAGAGTGTAGGGGATAGAGTGTATGGTATAGAGTATATGGTAAAGAGTGTAGGGTATAGAGTGTAGGGTATAGAGTGTAGAGTGTAGGGTATAGAGTGTAGGGTATAGAGTGTAGAGTGTAGGGTATAGAGTGTAGGGTATAGAGTGTAGAGTGTATGGTATAGAGTGTATGGTATAGAGTGTATGTTATAGATTGTAGGGTATAGAGTGTAGGGTATATAGTGTAGAGTGTAGGGTATAGAGTGTAGAGTGTAGGGTATAGAGTGTAGGGTATAGAGTTTAGAGTGTAGGGTATACAGTGTAGGGTATAGAGTATAGAGTGTATGGTATAGAGTGTAGGGGATAGAGTGTATGGTATAGAGTGTATGGTATAGAGTGTAGGGTATAGAGTGTAGGGTATAGAGTGTAGGGTATAGAGTGTAGGGTATAGAGTGTAGGGTGTAGAGTGTAGGGTATAGAGTGTAGGGTATAGGGTGTAGGGTATGGAGTGTAGGGTGTAGAATGTAGGGTATAGAGTGTAGGGTATAGAGTGTAGGGTATAGAGTGTAGGGTATAGCGTGTCGGGTATAGAGTGTAGGGTATAGAGTGTAGGGTATAGAGTGTAGGGTATAGAGTGTAGGGTATAGAGTGTAGGGTATAGAGTGTAGGGTGTAGAGTGTAGGGTATAGAGTGTAGGGTATAGGGTGTAGGGTATGGAGTGTAGGGTGTAGAATGTAGGGTATAGAGTGTAGGGTATAGAGTGTAGGGTATAGAGTGTAGGGTATAGCGTGTCGGGTATAGAGTGTAGGGTGTAGAGTGTAGGGTATAGAGTGTAGGGGTTAAAGTGTAGAGTGTAGGGTATAGAGTGTAGAGTATAGAGTGTAAAGTGTAGAGTGTAGGGTGTAGAGTGTAGGGTATAGAGGGTAGAGTGTAGGGTATAAAGTGTAGGGTATAGAGTGTATGGTATAGAGTGTAGGGTATAGAGTGTAGAGTGTATGGTATATAGTGTAGGGTATAATGTGTAGAGTGTAGGGTATAGAGTGTAAGGTATAGAGGGTAGGGTATAGAGTGTATGGTGTAGAGTGTAGAGTGTAGGGTATAGAGTGTAGGGTATAGAGTGAATGGTATAGAGTGTAGGGTTTAGAGTGTAAGCTATAAAGTGTAGGGTGAAGAGTGTAGGGTATAGAGTGTAGGGTATAGAGTGTAGGGTATAGAGTGTAGGGTATAGAGTGTAGAGTGTAGGGTATAGAGTGTAGGGTATAGAGTGTAGAGTGTAGGGTATAGAGTGTAGGGTTTAGAGAGTAGGGTATAGAGTGTAGAGTGTAGGGTATAGAGTGTATAGTGTAGGGTATAGAGTGTAGGGTATAGAGTGTAGAGTGTAGGGTATAGAGTGTAGGGTATAGAGTGTAGAGTGTAGGGTATAAAGTGTAGAGAGTAGGGTATAGAGTGTAGGGTATAGAGTGTAGGTTATAGAGTGTAGGGTATAGAGTGTAGAGTGTAGGGTGTAGAGTGTAGGGTATAGAGTGTAGGGTATAGAGTGTAGAGTGTAGGGTATAAAGTGTAGAGAGTAGGGTATAGAGTGTAGGGTATAGAGTGTAGGTTATAGAGTGTAGGGTATTGAGTGTAGAGTGTAGGGTGTAGATTGTAGGTTATAGAGTGTAGAGTGGAGGGTATAAAGTGTAGAGAGTAGGGTATAGAGTGTAGGGTATAGAGTGTAGGTTATAGAGTGTAGGGTATAGAGTGTAGAGTGTAGGGTGTAGAGTGTAGGGTATAGAGTGTAGGGTTTAGAGTGTATGGTATAGAGTGTAGGGTATAGATTGTAGGGTATAGAGTGTAGAGAGTAGGGTATAGAGTGTATGTTATAGAGTGTAGAGTGTAGGGTATAGAGTGTATATTGTAGGGTAAAGAGTGTAGGGTATAGAGAGTATGGTATAGAGAGTAGGGAATAGAGTGTAGAGTGTAGGGTATAGAGTGTAGAGTGTAGGGTATAGAGTGTAGGGTATAGAGTGTAGAGTGTAGGGTATAGAGTGTAGGGTATGGATTGTATGGTATAGAGTGTAGGGTATAGAGTGTAGGGTATAGAGTGTAGGGTATAGAGTGTAGAGTGTAGGGTATAGAGTGTACGGTATAGAGTGTAGGGTATAGAGTGTAGAGTGTAGGGTATAGAGTGTAGGGTATAGAGTGTAGGGTATAGAGTGTAGAGTGTAGGGTATAGATTGTAGGGTATAGAGTGTAGGGTATAGAGTGTAGAGTGTAGGGTATAGAGTGTAGGGTATAGAATGTAGGGTTTAGAGTGTAGGGTATAGAGTGTAGGGTATAGAGTGTAGAGTGTAGGGTATAGAGTGTAGGGTATGGATTGTATGGTATAGAGTGTAGGGTATAGAGTGTAGGGTATAGAGTGTAGAGTGTACTGATTACAGTGTAGGGTATAGAGTGTAGGGTATAGAATGTATGGAATAGAGTGTAGGGTATAGAGTATAGAGTGTAGGGTATAGAGTGTAGGGTATAGAGCGTAGGGTGTAGGGTATAGAGTGCAGGGTATAGAGTGTAGAGTGTAGAGTGTAGGGTATAGAGTGTAGAGTGTAGGGTATAGAGTGTAGGGTATAGAGTGCATGGAATAGAGTGTAGAGTGTAGGGATTAGAGTGTAGGGTATAGAGTGTATGGTATAGAGTGTAGGGAATAGAGTGTAGGGTATAGAGTGTACTGATTACAGTGTAGGGTATAGAGTGTGGGGTATAGAATGTATGGAATAGAGTGTAGGGTATAGAGTATAGAGTGTAGGGTATAGAGTGTAGGGTATAGAGCGTAGGGTGTAGGGTATAGAGTGCAGGGTATAGAGTGTAGGGTATAGAGTGTAGAGTGTAGGGTATAGAGTGTATGGTATAGAGTGTAGAGTGTAGAGTGTAGGGTATAGAGTGTAGGGTATAGAGTGTAGAGTGTAGGGTATAGAGTGTATGGTATATAGAGTAGAGTATAGAGTGTAGAGTGTAGGGTATAGAGTGGAGGGTATGGAGTGTACGGTATAGAGTGTAGAGTGTAGGGTATAGAGTGTAGGGTATAGAGTGTAAGGTATAGAGTGTAGAGTATAGAGTGTAGGGTATAGAGTGTAGGGTATAGAGTGTAGAGTGTAGGGTATAGAGTGTATAGTATAGAGTGTAGGGTATAGAGTGTAGGGTATAGAGTGTAGAGTGTAGGGTATAGAGTGTAGGGTATAGAGTGTAGGGTATAGGGTGTAGAGTATAGAGTGTAGGGTATAGAGTGTAGGGTATAGAGTGTAGGGCATAGAGTGTAGGTTATAGAGTGTAGGGTATAGAGTGTAGAGTGTAGGGTATAGAGTGTATGGTATAGAGTGTAGGGTATAGAGTGTAGAGTGTAGGGTATAGAGTGTAGGGTACAGAGTGTAGGGTATAGAGTGTAGGGTATAGAGTGTAGGGTATGGAGTGTAGAGTGTAGGGATTAGAGTGTATGGTATAGAGTGTAGGGTATAGAGTGTAAACTATAGGGTATAGAGTGTAGAGTATGGAGTGTAGAGTATAGAGTGTAGGATATAGAGTGTAGAGTGTAGGGATTAGAGTGTAGGGCATAGAGTGTAGGGCATAGAGTGTAGAGTGTAGGGTATAGAGTGTAGGGTATAGAGTATAGAGTGTAGGGTATAGAGTGTAGGGTATAGAGTGTAGAGTGTAGGGTATAGAGTGTAGAGTGTAGGGTATAGAGTGTAGGGTATAGAGTGCATGGAATAGAGTGTAGAGTGTAGGGTATAAAGTGTATGGTATAGAGTGTAGGGTATAGAGTGTAGGGTATAGAGTGTAGAGTGTAGGGATTAGAGTGTAGGGTATAGAGTGTAGGGTATAGAATGTATGGAATAGAGTATAGGGTATAGAGTATAGAGTGTAGGGTATAGAGTGTAGGGTATAGAGCGTAGGGTGTACGGTATAGAGTGTAGGGTATAGAGTGTAGGGTATAGAGTGTAGAGTGTAGGGTATAGAGTTTATGGTATAGAGTGTAGGGTATGAAGTGTAGGGTATAGAGTGTAGAGTGTAGGGTATAGAGTGTATGGTATAGAGTGTATGGTGTAGAGTGTATGGTATAGAGTGTAGGGTATAGAGTGTATGGTATAGAGTGTAGGGTATAGAGTGTAGAGTGTAGGGTATAGAGTGTATTGTATAGAGTGTAGGGCATAGAGTGTAGGGTATAGATTGTAGGGTATAGAGTGTATATTGTAGGGTATAGAGTGTAGGGTTTAGAGTGTATGGTATAGAGTGTAGGGAATAGAGTGTAGAGTGTATGGTATAGAGTGTAGGGTATAGAGTGTAGAGTGTAGGGTATAAAGTGTAGGGTATAGAGTGTAGGGTATAGAGTGTAGAGAGTAGGGTATAGAGTGTAGGGTATAAAGTGTAGGGTATAGAGTGTAGAGTGTAGGGATTAGAGTGTAGGGTATAGAGTGTAGGGTATAGAGTGTAGAATGTACGGTATAGAGTGTAGGGTATAGAGTATAGAGTGTAGGGTATAGAGTGTAGGGTATAGAGTGTAAAGTGTAGAGTGTAGGGTATAGAGTGTAGGGTATAGAGTGTAGGGTATAGAGTGTATGGAATAGAGTGTAGGGTATAGTGTGTAGAGTGTAGGGTATAGAGTATAGGGTATAGAGCGTAGGGTGTAGGGTATAGAGTGTAGGGTATAGAGTGTAGGGTATAGAGTGTAGAGTGTAGGGTATAGAGTGTATGGTATAGAGTGTAGAGTGTAGGGTATAGAGTGTAGAGTGTAGGGTATAGAGTGTAGGGTATAGAGTGTAGAGTGTAGGGTATAGAGTGTATGGTATAGAGTGTATGGTATAGAGTGTAGGGTGTAGGGTATAGAGTGTAGGGTATAGAGTGTCGGGTGTAGAGTGTAGAGTGTAGGGTATAGAGTGTATGGTATAGAGTGTATGGTATAGAGTGTAGGGTATAGAGTGTAGAGTGTAGGGTATAGAGTGTATGGTATAGAGTGTAGGGTATAGAGTGTAGAGTGTAGGGTATAGAGTGTAGGGTATAGAGTGTAGGGTATAGAGTGTAGAGTGTAGGGTATAGATTGTAGGGTATAGAGTCTAGGGTATAGAGTGTAGAGTGTAGGGTATAGAGTGTAGGGTATAGAATGTAGGGTTTAGAGTGTAGGGTATAGAGTGTAGGGTATAGAGTGTAGAGTGTAGGGTATAGAGTGTAGGGTATGGATTGTATGGTATAGAGTGTAGGGTATAGAGTGTAGGGTATAGAGTGTAGAGTGTACTGATTACAGTGTAGGGTATAGAGTGTAGGGTATAGAATGTATGGAATAGAGTGTAGGGTATAAAGTATAGAGTGTAGGGTATAGAGTGTAGGGTATAGAGCGTAGGGTGTAGGGTATAGAGTGTAGAGTGTAGGGTATAGAGTGTAGAGTGTAGGGTATAGAGTGTAGGGTATAGAGTGCATGGAATAGAGTGTAGAGTGTAGGGATTAGAGTGTAGGGTATAGAGTGTATGGTATAGAGTGTAGGGAATAGAGTGTAGGGTATAGAGTGTACTGATTACAGTGTAGGGTATAGAGTGTAGGGTATAGAATGTATGGAATAGAGTGTAGGGTATAGAGTATAGAGTGTAGGGTATAGAGTGTAGGGTATAGAGCGTAGGGTGTAGGGTATAGAGTGTAGGGTATAGAGTGTAGAGTGTAGGGTATAGAGTGTATGGTATAGAGTGTAGAGTGTAGAGTGTAGGGTATAGAGTGTAGGGTATAGAGTGTAGAGTGTAGGGTATAGAGTGCAGGGTATAGAGTGTATGGTATATAGAGTAGAGTATAGAGTGTAGAGTGTAGGGTATAGAGTGGAGGGTATGGAGTGTACGGTATAGAGTGTAGAGTGTAGGGTATAGAGTGTAGGGTATAGAGTGTAAAGTATAGAGTGTAGAGTATAGAGTGTAGGGTATAGAGTGTAGGGTATAGAGTGTAGAGTGTAGGGTATAGAGTGTATAGTATAGAGTGTAGGGTATAGAGTGTAGGGTATAGAGTGTAGAGTGTAGGGTATAGAGTGTAGGGTATAGAGTGTAGGGTATAGGGTGTAGAGTATAGAGTGTAGGGTATAGAGTGTAGGGTATAGAGTGTAGGGTATAGAGTGTAGGTTATAGAGTGTAGGGTATAGAGTGTAGAGTGTAGGGTATAGAGTGTATGGTATAGAGTGTAGGGTATAGAGTGTAGAGTGTAGGGTATAGAGTGTAGGGTATAGAGTGTAGGGTATAGAGTGTAGGGTATAGAGTGTAGGGTATAGAGTGTAGAGTGTAGGGTATAGAGTGTAGGGTATAGAATGTAGGGTATAGAGTGTAGGGTATAGAGTGTAGGGTATAGAGTGTAAAGTGTAGGGTATAGAGTGTAGGGTATGGAGTGTAGAGTGTAGGGATTAGAGTGTATGGTATAGAGTGTAGGGTATAGAGTGTAGACTATAGGGTATAGAGTGTAGAGTATGGAGTGTAGAGTATAGAGTGTAGGATATAGAGTGTAGAGTGTAGGGATTAGAGTGTAGGGCATAGAGTGTAGGGCATAGAGTGTAGAGTGTAGGGCATAGAGTGTAGGGTATAGAGTATAGAGTGTAGGGTATAGAGTGTAGGGTATAGAGTGTAGAGTGTAGGGTATAGAGTGTAGAGTGTAGGGTATAGAGTGTAGGGTATAGAGTGCATAGAATAGAGTGTAGAGTGTAGGGTATAAAGTGTATGGTATAGAGTGTAGGGTATAGAGTGTAGGGTATAGAGTGTAGAGTGTAGGGATTAGAGTGTAGGGTATAGAGTGTAGGGTATAGAATGTATGGAATAGAGTATAGGGTATAGAGTATAGAGTGTAGGGTATAGAGTGTAGGGTATAGAGCGTAGGGTGTACGGTATAGAGTGTAGGGTATAGAGTGTAGAGTGTAGGGTATAGAGTGTATAGTATAGAGTGTATGGTGTAGAGTGTATGGTATAGAGTGTAGGGTATAGAGTGTATGGTATAGAGTGTAGGGTATAGAGTGTAGGGTATAGATTGTAGGGTATAGAGTGTATAGTGTAGGGTATAGAGTGTAGGGTTTAGAGTGTATGGTATAGAGTGTAGGGAATAGAGTGTAGAGTGTATGGTATAGAGTGTAGGGTATAGAGTGTAGAGTGTAGGGTATAAAGTGTAGGGTATAGAGTGTAGGGTATAGAGTGTAGAGAGTAGGGTATAGAGTGTAGGGTATAAAGTGTAGGGTGTAGAGTGTAGGGATTAGAGTGTAGGGTATAGAGTGTAGGGTATAGAGTGTAGAATGTACGGTATAGAGTGTAGGGTATAGAGTATAGAGTGTAGGGTATAGAGTGTAGGGTATAGAGTGTAAAGTGTAGAGTGTAGGGTATAGAGTGTAGAGTGTAGGGTATAGAGTGTAGGGTATAGAGTGTATGGAATAGAGTGTAGGGTATAGTGTGTAGAGTGTAGGGTATAGAGTATAGGGTATAGAGCGTAGGGTGTAGGGTATAGAGTGTAGGGTATAGAGTGTAGGGTATAGAGTGTAGAGTGTAGGGTATAGAGTGTATGGTATAGAGTGTAGGGTGTAGAGTGTAGGGTATAGAGTGTAGAGTGTAGGGTATAGAGTGTAGAGTGTAGGGTATAGAGTGTAGAGTGTATGGCATAGAGTGTAGGGGATAGAGTGTATGGTATAGAGTGTAGAGTGTAGGGTATAGAGTGTAGAGTGTATGGTATAGAGTGTATGGTATAGAGTGTATGTTATAGATTGTAGGGTATAGAGTGTAGGGTATATAGTGTAGAGTGTAGGGTATAGAGTGTAGAGTGTAGGGTATAGAGTGTAGGGTATAGAGTTTAGAGTGTAGGGTATACAGTGTAGGGTATAGAGTATAGAGTGTATGGTATAGAGTGTAGGGGATAGAGTGTATGGTATAGAGTGTATGGTATAGAGTGTAGGGTATAGAGTGTAGGGTATAGAGTGTAGGGTATAGAGTGTAGGGTATAGAGTGTAGGGTATAGAGTGTAGGGTGTAGAGTGTAGGGTATAGAGTGTAGGGTATAGGGTGTAGGGTATGGAGTGTAGGGTGTAGAATGTAGGGTATAGAGTGTAGGGTATAGAGTGTAGGGTATAGAGTGTAGGGTATAGCGTGTCGGGTATAGAGTGTAGGGTATAGAGTGTAGGGTATAGAGTGTAGGGGTTAAAGTGTAGAGTGTAGGGTATAGAGTGTAGGGTATAGAGTGTAGAGTATAGAGTGTAAAGTGTAGAGTGTAGGGTGTAGAGTGTAGAGTGTAGGGTATAGATTGTAGAGTGTAGGGTATAAAGTGTAGGGTATAGAGTGTATGGTATAGAGTGTAGGGTATAGAGTGTAGAGTGTATGGTATATAGTGTAGGGTATAATGTGTAGAGTGTAGGGTATAGAGTGTAAGGTATAGAGGGTAGGGTATAGAGTGTATGGTGTAGAGTGTAGAGTGTAGGGTATAGAGTGTAGGGTATAGAGTGAATGGTATAGAGTGTAGGGTATAGAGTGTAAGCTATAAAGTGTAGGGTGAAGAGTGTAGGGTATAGAGTGTAGGGTATAGAGTGTAGGGTATAGAGTGTAGGGTATAGAGTGTAGGGTATAGAGTGTAGGGTATAGAGTGTAGAGTGTAGGGTATAGAGTGTAGGGTTTAGAGAGTAGGGTATAGAGTGTAGAGTGTAGGGTATAGAGTGTAGGGTATAGAGTGTAGAGTGTAGGGTATAGAGTGCAGGGTATAGAGTGTAGAGTGTAGGGTATAAAGTGTAGAGAGTAGGGTATAGTGTGTAGGGTATAGAGTGTAGGTTACAGAGTGTAGGGTATAGAGTGTAGAGTGTAGGGTGTAGAGTGTAGGGTATAGAGTGTAGGGTATAGAGTGTAGAGTGTAGGGTATAAAGTGTAGAGAGTAGGGTATAGAGTGTAGGGTATAGAGTGTAGGTTATAGAGTGTAGGGTATAGAGTGTAGAGTGTAGGGTGTAGATTGTAGGTTATAGAGTGTAGAGTGGAGGGTATAAAGTGTAGAGAGTAGGGTATAGAGTGTAGGGTATAGAGTGTAGGTTATAGAGTGTAGGGTATAGAGTGTAGAGTGTAGGGTGTAGAGTGTAGGGTATAGAGTGTAGGGTTTAGAGTGTATGGTATAGAGTGTAGGGTATAGATTGTAGGGTATAGAGTGTAGAGAGTAGGGTATAGAGTGTATGGTATAGAGTGTAGAGTGTAGGGTATAGAGTGTATATTGTAGGGTAAAGAGTGTAGGGTATAGAGAGTATGGTATAGAGAGTAGGGAATAGAGTGTAGAGTGTAGGGTATAGAGTGTAGAGTGTAGGGTATAGAGTGTAGGGTATAGAGTGTAGAGTGTAGGGTATAAAGTGTAGAGAGTAGGGTAAAGAGTGTAGGGTATAGAGTGTAGGTTATAGAGTGTAGGGTATAGAGTGTAGAGTGTAGGGTGTAGAGTGTAGGGTATAGAGTGTAAGGTATAGAGTGTAGGGTATAAAGTGTATGTTATAGAGTGTAGGTTATAGAGTGTAGAGCGTAGGGTATAGAGTGTAGGGTATAAAGTGTAGGGTATAGAGTGTAGGGTATAGATTGTAGGGTATAGAGTGTAGATTGTAGGGTATAGAGTCTATGGTATAGAGTGTAGAGTGTAGGGTATAGAGTGTATAGTGTAGGGTAAAGAGTGTAGGGTATAGAGTGTATGGTATAGAGTGTAGGGAATAGAGTGTAGAGTGAGTAGAGAGTAGAGTGTAGAGTTTAGGGTATAGAGTGTAGGGTATAGAGTGTAGGGTTTAGAGTGTATGGTATAGAGTGTAGGGTATAGAGTGTAGAGTGTAGGGTATAGAGTGTAGGATATAGAGTGTAGGGTATAGAGTGTATGGTATAGAGTGTACGGTATAGAGTGTACAGTGTAGGATATAGAGTGTAGGGTATATATTGTAGGGTATAGAGTGTATTGTATAGGGTATAGAGTGTATGGTGTAGAGTGTAGGGTATAGAGTGTATAGTGTAGGGTATAGAGTGTAGGGTATAGAGTGTATGGTATAGAGTGAAGGGTATATAGTGTATGGTATAGAGTGTAGGGTATAGAGTGTAGAGTGTAGGGTATAGAGTGTAGGGTATAGAGTGTAGAGTGTAGGGTATAGAGTTTAGGGTATAGAGTGTATGGTGTAGAGTGTAGGGAATAGAGTGTAGAGTGTAGGGTATAGAGTATATGGTATAGAGTGTAGGGTATAGAGTATAGAGTGTAGGGTATAGAGTGTAGGGTATAGAGTGTAGGGTATAGAGTGTATGGTATAGAGTGTAGGGATTAGAGTGTAGAGTGTAGGGTATAGAGTGTATGGTATAGAGTGTAGGGTATAGAGTGTAGAGGGTAGAGTGTAGGGTATAGAGTGTAGGGTATAGAGTGTAGGGTATAGAGTGTAGAGTGTAGGGTATAGAGTGTAGGGTATAGAGTGTAGGGTGTAGAGTGTAGGGTATAGAGTGTAGGGTATAGAGTGTAGAGTGTAGGGTATAAAGTGTAGGGTATAGAGTGTAGGGTGTAGAGTGTAAGGTATAGAGTGTAGAGTGTAGGGTATAGAGTGTATGGTATAATGTGTAGGGTATAGAGTGTAGGGTGTAGAGTGTAGGGTACAGAGTGTAGGGTATAGAGTGTAGGGTATAGAGTGTAGAGTGTAGGGTATATAGTGTAGGGTATAGAGTATAGAGTGTAGGGTATAGAGTGTAGGGTATAGAGTGTAGAGTGTAGGGTATAGAGTGTAGAGTGTAGGGTATAGAGTGTAGGGTATAGAGTGTATGGTATAGAGTAGGGTATAGAGTGTAGGGTACAGAGTGTAGAGTGTAGGGTATAGAGTGTAGAGTGTAGGTTATAGAGTGTAGGGTATAAAGAGTAGAGTGTAGGGTATAGAGTGTAGAGTGTAGGGTATGGAGTGTATGGTATAGAGTGTAGGGTATAGAGTGTAGAGTATAGAGTGTTGGGTATAGAGTGTAGAGTGTAGGGTATAGAGTGTAGGGTATATAGTGTAGGGTATAGAGTGTAGGGTATATAGTGTAGGGTATAGTGTGTATGGTATACAGTATAGAGTGTAGGGTATAAAGTGTATGGTATAGAGTGCAGGGTATAGAGTGTTGGGTATAGATTGTAGGGTATAGAATGTAGAGTGTAGTGTATAGAGTATAGGGTATAGAGTGTATGGTGTAGAGTGTAGGGTATAGAGTGTAGAGTGTAGGGTATAGAGTGTAGAGTGTAGGGTATAGAGTGTAGGGTATAAAGAGTAGAGTGTAGGGTATAGAGTGTAGAGTGTAGGGTATGGAGTGTATGGTATAGAGTGTAGGGTACAGAGTGTAGAGTATAGAGTGTTGGGTATAGAGTGTAGAGTGTAGGGTATAGAGTGTAGGGTATATAGTGTAGGGTATAGAGTGTAGGGTATATAGTGTAGGGTATAGAGTGTATGGTATACAGTATAGAGTGTAGGGTATAGAGTGTAGGGTATAGAGTGTATGGTATAGAGTGTAGGGTATAGAGTGTTGGGTATAGATTGTAGGGTATAGAATGTAGAGTGTAGTGTATAGAGTATAGGGTATAGAGTGTATGGTGTAGAGTGCAGGGTATAGAGTGTATGGAATAGAGTGTATGGAATATAGTGTACGGTATAGAGTGTAGAGAGTAGGGTATAGAGTGTAGGGTATAGAGCGTAGGGTGTAGGGTATAGATTGTAGGGTATAGAGTGTAGGGTATAGAGTGTAGAGTGTAGGGTATAGAGTGCATGGTATAGAGTGTAGGGTGTAGAGTGTATGGTATAGAGTGTACAGTATAGAGTGTGTGGTGTAGAGTGTAGGGTATAGAGTGTATGGTATAGAGTTTAGGGTGTAGAGTGTATAGTATAGAGTGTAGGGTACAGAGTGTAGAGTGTAGGGTATAGAGTGTAGAGTGTAGGGTATAGAGTGTATGGTATAGAGTGTAGGGTGTAGAGTGTATAGTATAGAGTGTAGGGTACAGAGTGTAGAGTGTAGGGTATAGAGTGTAGAGTGTAGGGTATAGAGTGTAGGGTATAGAGTGTAGGGTATAGAGTGTAGAGTGTAGGATATAGAGTGTAGAGTGTAGGGTATAAAGTGTAGGGTATATAGTGTAGGGTATAGAGTGTAGGGTATAGAGTGTAGGGTATAGAGTGTATGGTATAGAGTGTAGAGTGTAGGGTATAGAGTGTAGAAAGTAGGGTATAGTGTGTAGGGTATAGAGTGTAGAGTGTAGGGTATAGAGTGTAGGGTATAGATTGTAGATTGTATGGTATAGAGTGTAGGGTATAGAGTGTATAGTGTAGGGTATAGAGTGTAGGGTATAGAGTGTAGGGTATAGAGTGTTGGGATATAGAGTGTAGGGTATAGAGTGTCGGGTATAGAGTGTAGGGTATAGATTGTAGGGTATAGAGTGTAGGGTATAGAGTATATAGTATAGGGTATAGAGTGTAGGGTATAGAGTGTAGAGTGTAGGGTATAGAGTGTAGGGTATAGAGTGTAGGATGTAGAGTGTAGGGTATAGAGTGTAGAGTGTAGGGTATAGAGTGTATGGTATAATGTGTAGGGTATAGAGTGTAGGGTGTAGAGTGTAGGGTACAGAGTGTAGGGTATAGAGTGTAGGGTATAGAGTGTAGAGTGTAGGGTATATAGTGTAGGGTATAGAGTATAGAGTGTAGGGTATAGAGTGTAGGGTATAGAGTGTAGAGTGTAGAGTGTAGGGTATAGAGTGTAGAGTGTAGGGTATAGAGTGTAGAGTGTGGGGTATAGAGTGTAGGGTATAAAGAGTAGAGTGTAGGGTATAGAGTGTAGAGTGTAGGGTATGGAGTGTATGGTATAGAGTGTAGGGTATAGAGTGTAGAGTATAGAGTGTTGGGTATAGAGTGTAGAGTGCAGGGTATAGAGTGTAGGGTATATAGTGTAGGGTATAGACTGTAGGGTATATAGTGTAGGGTATAGAGTGTATGGTATACAGTATAGAGTGTAGGGTATAGAGTGTAGGGTATAGAGTGTATGGTATAGAGTGTAGGGTATAGAGTGTTGGGTATAGATTGTAGGGTATAGAATGTAGAGTGTAGTGTATAGAGTATAGGGTATAGAGTGTATGGTGTAGAGTGTAGGGTATAGAGTGTATAGTGTAGGGTATAGAGTGCAGGGTATAGAGTGTATGGAATAGAGTGTATGGAATATAGTGTACGGTATAGAATGTAGAGAGTAGGGTATAGAGTGTAGGGTATAGAGCGTAGGGTGTAGGGTATAGATTGTAGGGTATAGAGTGTAGGGTATAGAGTGTAGAGTGTAGGGTATAGAGTGCATGGTATAGAGTGTAGGGTGTAGAGTGTATGGTATAGAGTGTACAGTATAGAGTGTATGGTATAGAGTGTAGAGTGTAGGGTATAGAGTGTATGGTATAGAATGTAGGGTGTAGAGTGTATAGTATAGAGTGTAGGGTACAGAGTGTAGAGTGTAGGGTATAGAGTGTAGAGTGTAGGGTATAGAGTGTATGGTATAGAGTGTAGGGTGTAGAGTGTATAGTATAGAGTGTAGGGTACAGAGTGTAGAGTGTAGGGTATAGAGTGTAGAGTGTAGGGTATAGAGTGTAGGGTATAGAGTGTAGGGTATAGAGTGTAGAGTGTAGGATATAGAGTGTAGAGTGTAGGGTATAAAGTGTAGGGTATATAGTGTAGGGCATAGAGTGTAGGGTATAGAGTGTAGGGTATAGAGTGTATGGTATAGAGTGTAGAGTGTAGGGTATAGAGTGTAGAAAGTAGGGTATAGTGTGTAGGGTATAGAGTGTAGAGTGTAGGGTATAGAGTGTAGGGTATAGAGTGTAGATTGTATGGTATAGAGTGTAGGGTATAGAGTGTATAGTGTAGGGTATAGAGTGTAGAGTGTAGGGTATAGAGTGTAGGGTATAGAGTGTTGGGATATAGAGTGTAGGGTATAGATTGTCGGGTATAGAGTGTAGGGTATAGATTGTAGGGTATAGAGTGTAGGGTATAGAGTATATAGTATAGGGTATAGAGTGTAGGGTATAGAGTGTAGAGTGTAGGGTATAGAGTGTAGGGTATAGAGTGTAGGGTATAGAGTGTAGGGTATATAGTGTAGAGTGTAGGGTATAGAGTGTAGGGTATAGAGTGTAGAGTGTAGGGTGTAGAGTGTAGGGTATAGAGTGTGTGGTATAGAGTGTATGGTATAGATTGTAGGGTATAGAGTGTAGGGTATAGAGTGTAGAGTGTAGGGTATAGAGTGTAGGGTATAGAGTGTAGATTGTATGGTATAGAGTGTAGGGTATGGAGTGTATAGTGTAGGGTGTAGAGTGTAGGGTATAGAGTGTAGGGTATAGAGTGTTGGGATATAGAGTGTAGGGTATAGAGTGTAGGGTATAGAGTGTAGGGTATAGATTGTAGGGTATAGAGTATAGGGTATAGAGTGTAGGGTATAGAGTATATAGTGTAGGGTATAGTGTGTAGGGTATAGAGTGTAGAGTGTAGGGTATAGAGTGTAGGGTATAGAGTGTAGGGTATAGAGTGTAGGGTATAAAGTGTAGAGTGTAGGGTATAGAGTGTAGGGTATAGAATGTAGGGTATAGAGTGTAGGGTATAGAGTGTAGAGTGTAGGGTATAGAGTGTAGAGTGTAGGGTATAGAGTGTAGGGTATAGAGTGTATGGTATAGAGTGTAGGGTATAGAGTGTAGGGTAAAGAGTGTAGAGTGTAGGGATTAGAGTGTAGGGTATAGAGTGTAGGGTATAGAGTGTAGAGTGTAGGGTATAGAGTGTAGGGTATAGAGTGTACGGTATAGATTGTTGGGCTATAGAGTGTAGGGTATAGAGTGTAGGGTATACAGTGTAGGGTATAAAATGTAGAGTGTAGGGTATAGAGTGTAGGGTATAGAGTGTAGGGTATAGAGTGTAGGGTATTGAGTGTAGAGTGTAGAGTGTAGGGTATAGAGTGTAGAGTTTAGGGTATAGAGTGTAGGGTATAGAGAGTAGGGTTTAGAGTGTATGGTATAGAGTGTAGGGTATAGAGTGTAGAGTGTAGGGTATAGAGTGTAGGGTATAGAGTGTAGGGTATAGAGTGTATGGTATAGAGTGTACGGTATAGAGTGTAGAGTGTAGGGTATAGAGTGTAGGGTATAAAGTGTAGGGTATAGATTGTAGGGTATAGAGTGTAGAATGTAGGGTATAGGGTATAGAGTGTATGGTGTAGAGTGTAGGGTATAGAGTGTATAGTGTAGGGTATAGATTGTAGGGTTTAGAGTGTAGGGTATAGAGTGTAGGGTATAGAGTGTAGAGTGTAGGGTATAGAGTGTATGGTATAGAGTGTAGGGTATAGAGTGTAGGGTATAGAGTGTAGGGTATAGAGTGTAGGGTATAGAGTGTAGAGTGTAGGGTATAGAGTTTAGGGTATAGAGTGTATGGTATAGAGTGTAGAGTGTAGGGTATAGAGTGTATAGTGTAGGGTATAGAGTGTAGGGTATAGAGTGTAGGGTATAGAGCGTATGGTATAGAGTGTAGGGAATAGAGTGTAGAGTGTAGGGTATAGAGTGTATGGTATAGAGTGTAGGGTATAGAGTGTATAGTGTAGGGTATAGAGTGCAGGGTATAGAGTGTATGGAATAGAGTGTATGGAATATAGTGTACGGTATAGAGTGTAGAGTGTAGGGTATAGAGTGTAGGGTATTGAGCGTAGGGTGTAGGGTATAGATTGTGGGGTATAGAGTGTAGGGTATAGAGTGTAGAGTGTAGGGTATAGAGTGCATGATATAGAGTGTAGGGTGTAGAGTGTATGGTATAGAGTGTACAGTATAGAGTGTATGGTATAGAGTGTAGAGTGTAGGGTATAGAGTGTATGGTATAGAGTGTAGGGTGTAGAGTGTATAGTATAGAGTGTAGGGTACAGAGTGTAGAGTGTAGGGTATAGAGTGTAGGGTATAGGGTGTAGGTTATAGAGTGTAGGGTATAGAGTGTAGGGTATAGAGTATAGAGTGCAGAGTATAGAGTGTAGGGTATATAGTGTAGAGTATAGAGTGTAGGGTATAGAGTGTAGGGTGTAGAGTGTAGGGTATAGAGTGTAGGGTATAGAGTGTAGGGTATAGAGTGTAGGGTATAGAGTGTAGGGTATAGAGTGTATAGTGTAGGGTATAGAGTGTAGGGTATAGAGTGTATGGTATAGAGTGTAGGGTATAGAGTGTATTGTATAGAGTGTAGGGAATAGAGTGTAGAGTGTAGGGTATAGAGTATATGGTATAGAGTGTAGGGTATAGAGTATAGAGTGTAGGGTATAGAGTGTAGGGTATAGAGTGTAGGGTATAGAGTATAGAGTGTAGGGTATAGAGTGTAGGGTATAGAGTGTAGAATATAGAGTGTATGGTATAGAGTGTAGGGAATAGAGTGTAGAGTGTAGGGTATAGAGTGTATGGTATAGAGTGTAGGGTATAGAGTGTAGAGGGTAGAGTGTAGGGTATAGAGTGTAGGGTATAGAGTGTAGGGTATAGAGTGTAGAGTGTAGGGTATAGAGTGTAGGGTATAGAGTGTAGGGTGTAGAGTGTAGGGTGTAGAGTGTATGGTGTAGAGTGTAGGGAATAGAGTGTAGAGTGTAGGGTATAGAGTATATGGTATAGAGTGTAGGGTATAGAGTATAGAGTGTAGGGTATAGAGTGTAGGGTATAGAGTGTAGGGTATAGAGTGTATGGTATAGAGTGTAGGGAATAGAGTGTAGAGTGTAGGGTATAGAGTGTATGGTATAGAGTGTAGGGTATAGAGTGTAGAGGGTAGAGTGTAGGGTATAGAGTGTAGGGTATAGAGTGTAGGGTATAGAGTGTAGAGTGTAGGGTATAGAGTGTAGGGTATAGAGTGTAGGGTGTAGAGTGTAGGGTGTAGAGTGTAGGGTATAGAGTGTAGGGTATAGAGTGTAGAGTGTAGGGTATAAAGTGTAGGGTATAGAGTGTAGGGTGTAGAGTGTAGGGTATAGAGTGTAGAGTGTAGGGTATAGAGTGTATGGTATAATGTGTAGGGTATAGAGTGTAGGGTGTAGAGTGTAGGGTACAGAGTGTAGGGTATAGAGTGTAGGGTATAGAGTGTAGGGTATATAGTGTAGGGTATAGAGTATAGAGTGTAGGGTATAGAGTGTAGGGTATAGAGTGTAGAGTGTAGAGTGTAGGGTATAGAGTGTAGAGTGTAGGGTATAGAGTGTAGGGTATAGACTGTATGGTATAGAGTAGGGTATAGAGTGTAGGGTATAGAGTGTAGAGTGTAGGGTATAGAGTGTAGAGTGTAGGTTATAGAGTGTAGGGTATAAAGAGTAGAGTGTAGGGTATAGAGTGTAGAGTGTAGGGTATGGAGTGTATGGTATAGAGTGTAGGGTATAGAGTGTAGAGTATAGAGTGTTGGGTATAGAGTGTAGAGTGTAGGGTATAGAGTGTAGGGTATATAGTGTAGGGTATAGAGTGTAGGGTATATAGTGTAGGGTATAGAGTGTATGGTATACAGTATAGAGTGTAGGGTATAGAGTGTAGGGTATAGAGTGTATGGTATAGAGTGTAGGGTATAGAGTGTTGGGTATAGATTGTAGGGTATAGAATGTAGAGTGTAGTGTATAGAGTATAGGGTATAGAGTGTATGGTGTAGAGTGTAGGGTATAGAGTGTAGAGTGTAGGGTGTAGAGTGTAGGGTATAGAGTGTAGGGTATAAAGAGTAGAGTGTAGGGTATAGAGTGTAGAGTGTAGGGTATGGAGTGTATGGTATAGAGTGTAGGGTACAGAGTGTAGAGTATAGAGTGTTGGGTATAGAGTGTAGAGTGTAGGGTATAGAGTGTAGGGTATATAGTGTAGGGTATAGAGTGTAGGGTATATAGTGTAGGGTATAGAGTGTATGGTATACAGTATAGAGTGTAGGGTATAGAGTGTAGGGTATAGAGTGTATGGTATAGAGTGTAGGGTATAGAGTGTTGGGTATAGATTGTAGGGTATAGAATGTAGAGTGTAGTGTATAGAGTATAGGGTATAGAGTGTATGGTGTAGAGTGCAGGGTACAGAGTGTATGGAATAGAGTGTATGGAATATAGTGTACGGTATAGAGTGTAGAGAGTAGGGTATAGAGTGTAGGGTATAGAGCGTAGGGTGTAGGGTATAGATTGTAGGGTATAGAGTGTAGGGTATAGAGTGTAGAGTGTAGGGTATAGAGTGCATGGTATAGAGTGTAGGGTGTAGAGTGTATGGTATAGAGTGTACAGTATAGAGTGTATGGTGTAGAGTGTAGGGTATAGAGTGTATGGTATAGAGTGTAGGGTGTAGAGTGTATAGTATAGAGTGTAGGGTACAGAGTGTAGAGTGTAGGGTATAGAGTGTAGAGTGTAGGGTATAGAGTGTATGGCATAGAGTGTAGGGTGTAGAGTGTATAGTATAGAGTGTAGGGTACAGAGTGTAGAGTGTAGGGTATAGAGTGTAGAGTGTAGGGTATAGAGTGTAGGGTATAGAGTGTAGGGTATATAGTGTAAAGTGTAGGATATAGAGTGTAGAGTGTAGGGTATAAAGTGTAGGGTATATAGTGTAGGGTATAGAGTGTAGGGTATAGAGTGTAGGGTATAGAGTGTATGTTATAGAGTGTAGAGTGTAGGGTATAGAGTGTAGAAAGTAGGGTATAGTGTGTAGGGTATAGAGTGTAGAGTGTAGGGTATAGAGTGTAGGGTATAGAGTGTAGATTGTATGGTATAGAGTGTAGGGTATAGAGTGTATAGTGTAGGGTATAGAGTGTAGGGTATAGAGTGTAGGGTATAGAGTGTTGGGATATAGAGTGTAGGGTATAGAGTGTCGGGTATAGAGTGTAGGGTATAGATTGTAGGGTATAGAGTGTAGGGTATAGAGTATATAGTATAGGGTATAGAGTGTAGGGTATAGAGTGTAGGGTATAAAGTGTAGTGTATAGATTGTAGGGTATAGAGTGTAGAATGTAGGGTATAGGGTATAGAGTGTATGGTGTAGAGTGTAGGGTATAGAGTGTATAGTGTAGGGTATAGATTGTAGGGTTTAGAGTGTAGGGTATAGAGTGTAGGGTATAGAGTGTAGAGTGTAGGGTATAGAGTGTATGGTATAGAGTGTAGGGTATAGAGTGTAGGGTATAGAGTGTAGGGTATAGAGTGTAGGGTATAGAGTGTAGAGTGTAGGGTATAGAGTTTAGGGTATAGAGTGTATGGTATAGAGTGTAGAGTGTAGGGTATAGAGTGTATAGTGTAGGGTATAGAGTGTAGGGTATAGAGTGTAGGGTATAGAGCGTATGGTATAGAGTGTAGGGAATAGAGTGTAGAGTGTAGGGTATAGAGTGTATGGTATAGAGTGTAGGGTATAGAGTGTATAGTGTAGGGTATAGAGTGCAGGGTATAGAGTGTATGGAATAGAGTGTATGGAATATAGTGTACGGTATAGAGTGTAGAGTGTAGGGTATAGAGTGTAGGGTATTGAGCGTAGGGTGTAGGGTATAGATTGTGGGGTATAGAGTGTAGGGTATAGAGTGTAGAGTGTAGGGTATAGAGTGCATGATATAGAGTGTAGGGTGTAGAGTGTATGGTATAGAGTGTACAGTATAGAGTGAATGGTATAGAGTGTAGAGTGTAGGGTATAGAGTGTATGGTATAGAGTGTCGGGTGTAAAGTGTATAGTATAGAGTGTAGGGTACAGAGTGTAGAGTGTAGGGTATAGAGTGTAGGGTATAGGGTGTAGGTTATAGAGTGTAGGGTATAGAGTGTAGGGTATAGAGTATAGAGTGCAGGGTATAGAGTGTAGGGTATATAGTGTAGAGTATAGAGTGTAGGGTATAGAGTGTAGGGTGTAGAGTGTAGGGTATAGAGTGTAGGGTATAGAGTGTAGGGTATAGAGTGTAGGGTATAGAGTGTAGGGTATAGAGTGTATAGTGTAGGGTATAGAGTGTAGGGTATAGAGTGTATGGTATAGAGTGTAGGGTATAGAGTGTATTGTATAGAGTGTAGGGTATAGAGTGTAGAGTGTAGGGTATAGAGTGTAGGGTATAGAGTGTAGAGTGTAGGGTATAGAGTGTATGGTGTAGAGTGTAGGGAATAGAGTGTAGAGTGTAGGGTATAGAGTATATGGTATAGAGTGTAGGGTATAGAGTATAGAGTGTAGGGTATAGAGTGTAGGGTATAGAGTGTAGGGTATAGAGTGTATGGTATAGAGTGTAGGGAATAGAGTGTAGAGTGTAGGGTATAGAGTGTATGGTATAGAGTGTAGGGTATAGAGTGTAGAGGGTAGAGTGTAGGGTATAGAGTGTAGGGTATAGAGTGTAGGGTATAGAGTGTAGAGTGTAGGGTATAGAGTGTAGGGTATAGAGTGTCGGGTGTAGAGTGTAGGGTATAGAGTGTAGGGTATAGAGTGTAGAGTGTAGGGTATAAAGTGTAGGGTATAGAGTGTAGGGTGTAGAGTGTAGGGTATAGAGTGTAGAGTGTAGGGTATAGAGTGTATGGTATAATGTGTAGGGTATAGAGTGTAGGGTGTAGAGTGTAGGGTACAGAGTGTAGGGTATAGAGTGTAGGGTATAGAGTGTAGGGTATATTTTGTAGGGTATAGAGTATAGAGTGTAGGGTATAGAGTGTAGGGTATAGAGTGTAGAGTGTAGAGTGTAGGGTATAGAGTGTAGAGTGTAGGGTATAGAGTGTAGGGTATAGAGTGTATGGTATAGAGTAGGGTATAGAGTGTAGGGTATAGAGTGTAGAGTGTAGGGTATAGAGTGTAGAGTGTAGGTTATAGAGTGTAGGGTATAAAGAGTAGAGTGTAGGGTATAGAGTGTAGAGTGTAGGGTATGGAGTGTATGGTATAGAGTGTAGGGTATAGAGTGTAGAGTATAGAGTGTTGGGTATAGAGTGTAGAGTGTAGGGTATAGAGTGTAGGGTATATAGTGTAGGGTATAGAGTGTAGGGTATATAGTGTAGGGTATAGAGTGTATGGTATACAGTATAGAGTGTAGGGTATAGAGTGTAGGGTATAGAGTGTATGGTATAGAGTGTAGGGTATAGAGTGTTGGGTA
This sequence comes from Ranitomeya imitator, assembly GCF_032444005.1. Taxonomy (NCBI): domain Eukaryota; kingdom Metazoa; phylum Chordata; class Amphibia; order Anura; family Dendrobatidae; genus Ranitomeya; species Ranitomeya imitator. Next base: position 108,184 of record NW_027194871.1, read on the forward strand.
TAGATTGTAGGGTATAGAATGTAGAGTGTAGTGTATAGAGTATAGGGTATAGAGTGTATGGTGTAGAGTGTAGGGTATAGAGTGTAGAGTGTAGGGTGTAGAGTGTAGGGTATAGAGTGTAGGGTATAAAGAGTAGAGTGTAGGGTATAGAGTGTAGAGTGTAGGGTATGGAGTGTATGGTATAGAGTGTAGGGTACAGAGTGTAGAGTATAGAGTGTTGGGTATAGAGTGTAGAGTGTAGGGTATAGAGTGTAGGGTATATAGTGTAGGGTATAGAGTGTAGGGTATATAGTGTAGGGTATAGAGTGTATGGTATACAGTATAGAGTGTAGGGTATAGAGTGTAGGGTATAGAGTGTATGGTATAGAGTGTAGGGTATAGAGTGTTGGGTATAGATTGTAGGGTATAGAATGTAGAGTGTAGTGTATAGAGTATAGGGTATAGAGTGTATGGTGTAGAGTGCAGGGTATAGAGTGTATGGAATAGAGTGTATGGAATATAGTGTACGGTATAGAGTGTAGAGAGTAGGGTATAGAGTGTAGGGTATAGAGCGTAGGGTGTAGGGTATAGATTGTAGGGTATAGAGTGTAGGGTATAGAGTGTAGAGTGTAGGGTATAGAGTGCATGGTATAGAGTGTAGGGTGTAGAGTGTATGGTATAGAGTGTACAGTATAGAGTGTATGGTGTAGAGTGTAGGGTATAGAGTGTATGGTATAGAGTGTAGGGTGTAGAGTGTATAGTATAGAGTGTAGGGTACAGAGTGTAGAGTGTAGGGTATAGAGTGTAGAGTGTAGGGTATAGAGTGTATGGTATAGAGTGTAGGGTGTAGAGTGTATAGTATAGAGTGTAGGGTACAGAGTGTAGAGTGTAGGGTATAGAGTGTAGGGTATAGAGTGTAGGGTATATAGTGTAAAGTGTAGGATATAGATTGTAGAGTGTAGGGTATAAAGTGTAGGGTATATAGTGTAGGGTATAGAGTGTAGGGTATAGAGTGTAGGGTATAGAGTGTATGTTATAGAGTGTAGAGTGTAGGGTATAGAGTGTAGAAAGTAGGGTATAGTGTGTAGGGTATAGAGTGTAGAGTGTAGGGTATAGAGTGTAGGGTATAGAGTGTAGATTGTATGGTATAGAGTGTAGGGTATAGAGTGTATAGTGTAGGGTATAGAGTGTAGGGTATAGAGTGTAGGGTATAGAGTGTTGGGATATAGAGTGTAGGGTATAGAGTGTCGGGTATAGAGTGTAGGGTATAGATTGTAGGGTATAGAGTGTAGGGTATAGAGTATATAGTATAGGGTATAGAGTGTAGGGTATAGAGTGTAGAGTGTAGGGTATAGAGTGTAGGGTATAGAGTGTAGGGTGTAGAGTGTAGGGTATAGAGTGTAGAGTGTAGGGTATAGAGTGTATGGTATAATGTGTAGGGTATAGAGTGTAGGGTGTAGAGTGTAGGGTACAGAGTGTAGGGTATAGAGTGTAGGGTATAGAGTGTAGAGTGTAGGGTATATAGTGTAGCGTATAGAGTATAGAGTGTAGGGTATAGAGTGTAGGGTATAGAGTGTAGAGTGTAGAGTGTAGGGTATAGTGTGTAGAGTGTAGGGTATAGAGTGTAGGGTATAGAGTGTATGGTATAGAGTAGGGTATAGAGTGTAGGGTATAGAGTGTAGAGTGTAGGGTATAGAGTGTAGGGTATAGAGTGTAGGGTATAAAGAGTAGAGTGTAGGGTATAGAGTGTAGAGTGTAGGGTATGGAGTGTATGGTATAGAGTGTAGGGTATAGAGTGTAGAGTATAGAGTGTTGGGTATAGACTGTAGAGTGTAGGGTATAGAGTGTAGGGTATATAGTGTAGGGTATAGACTGTAGGGTATATAGTGTAGGGTATAGAGTGTATGGTATACAGTATAGAGTGTAGGGTATAGAGTGTAGGGTATAGAGTGTATGGTATAGAGTGTAGGGTATAGAGTGTTGGGTATAGATTGTAGGGTATAGAATGTAGAGTGTAGTGTATAGAGTATAGGGTATAGAGTGTATGGTGTAGAGTGTAGGGTATAGAGTGTATAGTGTAGGGTATAGAGTGCAGGGTATAGAGTGTATGGAATAAAGTGTATGGAATATAGTGTACGGTATAGAATGTAGAGAGTAGGGTATAGAGTGTAGGGTATAGAGCGTAGGGTGTAGGGTATAGATTGTAGGGTATAGAGTGTAGGGTATAGAGTGTAGAGTGTAGGGTATAGAGTGCATGGTATAGAGTGTAGGGTGTAGAGTGTATGGTATAGAGTGTACAGTATAGAGTGTATGGTATAGAGTGTAGAGTGTAGGGTATAGAGTGTATGGTATAGAATGTAGGGTGTAGAGTGTATAGTATAGAGTGTAGGGTACAGAGTGTAGAGTGTAGGGTATAGAGTGTAGAGTGTAGGGTATAGAGTGTATGGTATAGAGTGTAGGGTGTAGAGTGTATAGTATAGAGTGTAGGGTACAGAGTGTAGAGTGTAGGGTATAGAGTGTAGAGTGTAGGGTATAGAGTGTAGGGTATAGGGTGTAGGGTATAGAGTGTAGAGTGTAGGATATAGAGTGTAGAGTGTAGGGTATAAAGTGTAGGGTATATAGTGTAGGGCATAGAGTGTAGGGTATAGAGTGTAGGGTATAGAGTGTATGGTATAGAGTGTAGAGTGTAGGGTATAGAGTGTAGAAAGTAGGGTATAGTGTGTAGGGTATAGAGTGTAGAGTGTAGGGTATAGAGTGTAGGGTATAGAGTGTAGATTGTATGGTATAGAGTGTAGGGTATAGAGTGTATAGTGTAGGGTATAGAGTGTAGAGTGTAGGGTATAGAGTGTAGGGTATAGAGTGTTGGGATATAGAGTGTAGGGTATAGAGTGTCGGGTATAGAGTGTAGGGTATAGATTGTAGGGTATAGAGTGTAGGGTATAGAGTATATAGTATAGGGTATAGAGTGTAGGGTATAGAGTGTAGAGTGTAGGGTATAGAGTGTAGGGTATAGAGTGTAGGGTATAGAGTGTAGGGTATATAGTGTAGAGTGTAGGGTATAGAGTGTAGGGTATAGAGTGTAGAGTGTAGGGTGTAGAGTGTAGGGTATAGAGTGTGTGGTATAGAGTGTATGGTATAGATTGTAGGGTATAGAGTGTAGGGTATAGAGTGTAGAGTGTAGCGTATAGAGTGTAGGGTATAGAGTGTAGATTGTATGGTATAGAGTGTAGGGTATGGAGTGTATAGTGTAGGGTGTAGAGTGTAGGGTATAGAGTGTAGGGTATAGAGTGTTGGGATATAGAGTGTAGGGTATAGAGTGTAGGGTATAGAGTGTAGGGTATAGATTGTAGGGTATAGAGTATAGGGTATAGAGTGTAGGGTATAGAGTATATAGTGTAGGGTATAGTGTGTAGGGTATAGAGTGTAGAGTGTAGGGTATAGAGTGTAGGGTATAGAGTGTAGGGTATAGAGCGTAGGGTATAAAGTGTAGAGTGTAGGGTATAGAGTGTAGGGTATAGAATGTAGGGTATAGAGTGTAGGGTATAGAGTGTAGAGTGTAGGATATAGAGTGTAGAGTATAGAGTGTAGAGTGTAGGGTATAGAGTGTAGAGTGTAGGGTATAGAGTGTAGGGTATAGAGTGTATGGTATAGAGTGTAGGGTATAGAGTGTAGGGTAAAGAGTGTAGAGTGTAGGGATTAGAGTGTAGGGTATAGAGTGTAGGGTATAGAGTGTAGAGTGTAGGGTATAGAGTGTAGGGTATAGAGTGTACGGTATAGATTGTTGGGCTATAGAGTGTAGGGTATAGAGTGTAGGGTATACAGTGTAGGGTATAAAATGTAGAGTGTAGGGTATAGAGTGTAGGGTATAGAGTGTAGGGTATAGAGTGTAGGGTATAGAGTGTAGGGTATTGAGTGTAGAGTGTAGAGTGTAGGGTATAGAGTGTAGAGTTTAGGGTATAGAGTGTAGGGTATAGAGAGTAGGGTTTAGAGTGTATGGTATAGAGTGTAGGGTATAGAGTGTAGAGTGTAGGGTATAGAGTGTAGGGTATAGAGTGTAGGGTATAGAGTGTATGGTATAGAGTGTACGGTATAGAGTGTAGAGTGTAGGGTATAGAGTGTAGGGTATAAAGTGTAGGGTATAGATTGTAGGGTATAGAGTGTAGAATGTAGGGTATAGGGTATAGAGTGTATGGTGTAGAGTGTAGGGTATAGAGTGTATAGTGTAGGGTATAGAGTGTAGGGTTTAGAGTGTAGGGTATAGAGTGTAGGGTATAGAGTGTAGAGTGTAGGGTATAGAGTGTATGGTATAGAGTGTAGGGTATAGAGTGTAGGGTATAGAGTGTAGGGTATAGAGTGTAGGGTATAGAGTGTAGAGTGTAGGGTATAGAGTTTAGGGTATAGAGTGTATGGTATAGAGTGTAGAGTGTAGGGTATAGAGTGTATAGTGTAGGGTATAGAGTGTAGGGTATAGAGTGTAGGGTATAGAGTGTAGGGTATATTTTGTAGGGTATAGAGTATAGAGTGTAGGGTATAGAGTGTAGGGTATAGAGTGTAGAGTGTAGAGTGTAGGGTATAGAGTGTAGAGTGTAGGGTATAGAGTGTAGGGTATAGAGTGTATGGTATAGAGTAGGGTATAGAGTGTAGGGTATAGAGTGTAGAGTGTAGGGTATAGAGTGTAGAGTGTAGGTTATAGAGTGTAGGGTATAAAGAGTAGAGTGTAGGGTATAGAGTGTAGAGTGTAGGGTATGGAGTGTATGGTATAGAGTGTAGGGTATAGAGTGTAGAGTATAGAGTGTTGGGTATAGAGTGTAGAGTGTAGGGTATAGAGTGTAGGGTATATAGTGTAGGGTATAGAGTGTAGGGTATATAGTGTAGGGTATAGAGTGTATGGTATACAGTATAGAGTGTAGGGTATAGAGTGTAGGGTATAGAGTGTATGGTATAGAGTGTAGGGTATAGAGTGTTGGGTATAGATTGTAGGGTATAGAATGTAGAGTGTAGTGTATAGAGTATAGGGTATAGAGTGTATGGTGTAGAGTGTAGGGTATAGAGTGTAGAGTGTAGGGTGTAGAGTGTAGGGTATAGAGTGTAGGGTATAAAGAGTAGAGTGTAGGGTATAGAGTGTAGAGTGTAGGGTATGGAGTGTATGGTATAGAGTGTAGGGTACAGAGTGTAGAGTATAGAGTGTTGGGTATAGAGTGTAGAGTGTAGGGTATAGAGTGTAGGGTATATAGTGTAGGGTATAGAGTGTAGGGTATATAGTGTAGGGTATAGAGTGTATGGTATACAGTATAGAGTGTAGGGTATAGAGTGTAGGGTATAGAGTGTATGTTATAGAGTGTAGGGTATAGAGTGTTGGGTATAGATTGTAGGGTATAGAATGTAGAGTGTAGTGTATAGAGTATAGGGTATAGAGTGTATGGTGTAGAGTGCAGGGTATAGAGTGTATGGAATAGAGTGTATGGAATATAGTGTACGGTATAGAGTGTAGAGAGTAGGGTATAGAGTGTAGGGTATAGAGCGTAGGGTGTAGGGTATAGATTGTAGGGTATAGAGTGTAGGGTATAGAGTGTAGAGTGTAGGGTATAGAGTGCATGGTATAGAGTGTAGGGTGTAGAGTGTATGGTATAGAGTGTACAGTATAGAGTGTATGGTGTAGAGTGTAGGGTATAGAGTGTATGGTATAGAGTGTAGGGTGTAGAGTGTATAGTATAGAGTGTAGGGTACAGAGTGTAGAGTGTAGGGTATAGAGTGTAGAGTGTAGGGTATAGAGTGTATGGTATAGAGTGTAGGGTGTAGAGTGTATAGTATAGAGTGTAGGGTACAGAGTGTAGAGTGTAGGGTATAGAGTGTAGGGTATAGAGTGTAGGGTATATAGTGTAAAGTGTAGGATATAGAGTGTAGAGTGTAGGGTATAAAGTGTAGGGTATATAGTGTAGGGTATAGAGTGTAGGGTATAGAGTGTAGGGTATAGAGTGTATGTTATAGAGTGTAGAGTGTAGGGTATAGAGTGTAGAAAGTAGGGTATAGTGTGTAGGGTATAGAGTGTAGAGTGTAGGGTATAGAGTGTAGGGTATAGAGTGTAGATTGTATGGTATAGAGTGTAGGGTATAGAGTGTATAGTGTAGGGTATAGAGTGTAGGGTATAGAGTGTAGGGTATAGAGTGTTGGGATATAGAGTGTAGGGTATAGAGTGTCGGGTATAGAGTGTAGGGTATAGATTGTAGGGTATAGAGTGTAGGGTATAGAGTATATAGTATAGGGTATAGAGTGTAGGGTATAGAGTGTAGAGTGTAGGGTATAGAGTGTAGGGTATAGAGTGTAGGGTGTAGAGTGTAGGGTATAGAGTGTAGAGTGTAGGGTATAGAGTGTATGGTATAATGTGTAGGGTATAGAGTGTAGGGTGTAGAGTGTAGGGTACAGAGTGTAGGGTATAGAGTGTAGGGTATAGAGTGTAGAGTGTAGGGTATATAGTGTAGCGTATAGAGTATAGAGTGTAGGGTATAGAGTGTAGGGTATAGAGTGTAGAGTGTAGAGTGTAGGGTATAGTGTGTAGAGTGTAGGGTATAGAGTGTAGGGTATAGAGTGTATGGTATAGAGTAGGGTATAGAGTGTAGGGTATAGAGTGTAGAGTGTAGGGTATAGAGTGTAGGGTATAGAGTGTAGGGTATAAAGAGTAGAGTGTAGGGTATAGAGTGTAGAGTGTAGGGTATGGAGTGTATGGTATAGAGTGTAGGGTATAGAGTGTAGAGTATAGAGTGTTGGGTATAGACTGTAGAGTGTAGGGTATAGAGTGTAGGGTATATAGTGTAGGGTATAGACTGTAGGGTATATAGTGTAGGGTATAGAGTGTATGGTATACAGTATAGAGTGTAGGGTATAGAGTGTAGGGTATAGAGTGTATGGTATAGAGTGTAGGGTATAGAGTGTTGGGTATAGATTGTAGGGTATAGAATGTAGAGTGTAGTGTATAGAGTATAGGGTATAGAGTGTATGGTGTAGAGTGTAGGGTATAGAGTGTATAGTGTAGGGTATAGAGTGCAGGGTATAGAGTGTATGGAATAGAGTGTATGGAATATAGTGTACGGTATAGAATGTAGAGAGTAGGGTATAGAGTGTAGGGTATAGAGCGTAGGGTGTAGGGTATAGATTGTAGGGTATAGAGTGTAGGGTATAGAGTGTAGAGTGTAGGGTATAGAGTGCATGGTATAGAGTGTAGGGTGTAGAGTGTATGGTATAGAGTGTACAGTATAGAGTGTATGGTATAGAGTGTAGAGTGTAGGGTATAGAGTGTATGGTATAGAATGTAGGGTGTAGAGTGTATAGTATAGAGTGTAGGGTACAGAGTGTAGAGTGTAGGGTATAGAGTGTAGAGTGTAGGGTATAGAGTGTATGGTATAGAGTGTAGGGTGTAGAGTGTATAGTATAGAGTGTAGGGTACAGAGTGTAGAGTGTAGGGTATAGAGTGTAGAGTGTAGGGTATAGAGTGTAGGGTATAGAGTGTAGGGTATAGAGTGTAGAGTGTAGGATATAGAGTGTAGAGTGTAGGGTATAAAGTGTAGGGTATATAGTGTAGGGCATAGAGTGTAGGGTATAGAGTGTAGGGTATAGAGTGTATGGTATAGAGTGTAGAGTGTAGGGTATAGAGTGTAGAAAGTAGGGTATAGTGTGTAGGGTATAGAGTGTAGAGTGTAGGGTATAGAGTGTAGGGTATAGAGTGTAGATTGTATGGTATAGAGTGTAGGGTATAGAGTGTATAGTGTAGGGTATAGAGTGTAGAGTGTAGGGTATAGAGTGTAGGGTATAGAGTGTTGGGATATAGAGTGTAGGGTATAGAGTGTCGGGTATAGAGTGTAGGGTATAGATTGTAGGGTATAGAGTGTAGGGTATAGAGTATATAGTATAGGGTATAGAGTGTAGGGTATAGAGTGTAGAGTGTAGGGTATAGAGTGTAGGGTATAGAGTGTAGGGTATAGAGTGTAGGGTATATAGTGTAGAGTGTAGGGTATAGAGTGTAGGGTATAGAGTGTAGAGTGTAGGGTGTAGAGTGTAGGGTATAGAGTGTGTGGTATAGAGTGTATGGTATAGATTGTAGGGTATAGAGTGTAGGGTATAGAGTGTAGAGTGTAGCGTATAGAGTGTAGGGTATAGAGTGTAGATTGTATGGTATAGAGTGTAGGGTATGGAGTGTATAGTGTAGGGTGTAGAGTGTAGGGTATAGAGTGTAGGGTATAGAGTGTTGGGATATAGAGTGTAGGGTATAGAGTGTAGGGTATAGAGTGTAGGGTATAGATTGTAGGGTATAGAGTATAGGGTATAGAGTGTAGGGTATAGAGTATATAGTGTAGGGTATAGTGTGTAGGGTATAGAGTGTAGAGTGTAGGGTATAGAGTGTAGGGTATAGAGTGTAGGGTATAGAGCGTAGGGTATAAAGTGTAGAGTGTAGGGTATAGAGTGTAGGGTATAGAATGTAGGGTATAGAGTGTAGGGTATAGAGTGTAGAGTGTAGGATATAGAGTGTAGAGTATAGAGTGTAGAGTGTAGGGTATAGAGTGTAGAGTGTAGGGTATAGAGTGTAGGGTATAGAGTGTATGGTATAGAGTGTAGGGTATAGAGTGTAGGGTAAAGAGTGTAGAGTGTAGGGATTAGAGTGTAGGGTATAGAGTGTAGGGTATAGAGTGTAGAGTGTAGGGTATAGAGTGTAGGGTATAGAGTGTACGGTATAGATTGTTGGGCTATAGAGTGTAGGGTATAGAGTGTAGGGTATACAGTGTAGGGTATAAAATGTAGAGTGTAGGGTATAGAGTGTAGGGTATAGAGTGTAGGGTATAGAGTGTAGGGTATAGAGTGTAGGGTATTGAGTGTAGAGTGTAGAGTGTAGGGTATAGAGTGTAGAGTTTAGGGTATAGAGTGTAGGGTATAGAGAGTAGGGTTTAGAGTGTATGGTATAGAGTGTAGGGTATAGAGTGTAGAGTGTAGGGTATAGAGTGTAGGGTATAGAGTGTAGGGTATAGAGTGTATGGTATAGAGTGTACGGTATAGAGTGTAGAGTGTAGGGTATAGAGTGTAGGGTATAAAGTGTAGGGTATAGATTGTAGGGTATAGAGTGTAGAATGTAGGGTATAGGGTATAGAGTGTATGGTGTAGAGTGTAGGGTATAGAGTGTATAGTGTAGGGTATAGAGTGTAGGGTTTAGAGTGTAGGGTATAGAGTGTAGGGTATAGAGTGTAGAGTGTAGGGTATAGAGTGTATGGTATAGAGTGTAGGGTATAGAGTGTAGGGTATAGAGTGTAGGGTATAGAGTGTAGGGTATAGAGTGTAGAGTGTAGGGTATAGAGTTTAGGGTATAGAGTGTATGGTATAGAGTGTAGAGTGTAGGGTATAGAGTGTATAGTGTAGGGTATATAGTGTAGGGTATAGAGTGTAGGGTATAGAGCGTATGGTATAGAGTGTAGGGAATAGAGTGTAGAGTGTAGGGTATAGAGTGTATGGTATAGAGTGTAGGGTATAGAGTGTATAGTGTAGGGTATAGAGTGCAGGGTATAGAGTGTATGGAATAGAGTGTATGGAATATAGTGTACGGTATAGAGTGTAGAGTGTAGGGTATAGAGTGTAGGGTATTGAGCGTAGGGTGTAGGGTATAGATTGTGGGGTATAGAGTGTAGGGTATAGAGTGTAGAGTGTAGGGTATAGAGTGCATGATATAGAGTGTAGGGTGTAGAGTGTATGGTATAGAGTGTACAGTATAGAGTGTATGGTATAGAGTGTAGAGTGTAGGGTATAGAGTGTATGGTATAGAGTGTAGGGTGTAGAGTGTATAGTATAGAGTGTAGGGTACAGAGTGTAGAGTGTAGGGTATAGAGTGTAGGGTATAGGGTGTAGGTTATAGAGTGTAGGGTATAGAGTGTAGGGTATAGAGTATAGAGTGCAGGGTATAGAGTGTAGGGTATATAGTGTAGAGTATAGAGTGTAGGGTATAGAGTGTAGGGTGTAGAGTGTAGGGTATAGAGTGTAGGGTATAGAGTGTAGGGTATAGAGTGTAGGGTATAGAGTGTAGGGTATAGAGTGTAGAGTGTAGGGTATAGAGTGTAGAGTGTAGGGTATAGAGTGTAGGGTATAGAGTGTAGAGTGTAGGGTATAGAGTGTAGGGTATAGAGTGTAGGGTATATAGTGTAGGGTATAGAGTGTAGGGTATAGAGTGTAGGGTATAGAGTGTATGGAATAGAGTTTAGAGTGTAGGGTATAGAGTGTAGGGTATAGAGTGTATGGAATAGAGTTTAGAGTGTAGAGTGTAGGGTATAGAGTGTAGGGTATAGAGTGTATGGTATAGAGTGTAGGGTATAGAGGGTGGGGTATAGAGTGTAGGGTATAGACTGTAGAGTGTAGGGATTAGAGTGTAGGGTATAGAGTGTAGGATATAGAGTGTATGGAATAGAGTGTAGGGTATAGAGTGAAGAGTGTAGGGTATAGAGTGTAGGGTATAGAGCGTAGGGTGTAGGGTATAGAGTGTAGGGTATAGAGTGTAGGGTATAGAGTGTATGGTATAGAGTGTAGGGTGTACAGTGTAAGGTATAGAGTGTAGGTTATAGAGTGTAGAGTGTAGGGCATAGAGTGTATGGTATAGAGTGTAGGGTGTAGAGTGTATAGTATAGAGTGTAGGGTATAGATTGTATGGTATAGAGTTTAGAGTGTAGGGTATAGAGTGTAGAATATAGAGTGTAGAGTGTAGGGTATAGAGTGTAGGGTATAGAGTGTACGGTATAGAGCGTATGATATAGAGTGTATGTTATATAGTGTAGGGTATAGAGTGTTTGGTATAGAGTGTAGGGTATAGAGTGTAGGGTATTGAGTGTAGAGTGTAGAGTGTAGGGTATAGAGTGTAGAGTTTAGGGTATAGAGTGTAGAGTATAGAGAGTAGGGTTTAGAGTGTATGGTATAGAGTGTAGGGTATAGAGTGTAGAGTGTAGGGTATAGAGTGTAGGGTATAGAGTGTATGGTATAGAGTGTACGGTATAGAGTGTAGAGTATAGAGTGTAGGGTATAAAGTGTAGGGTATAGATTGTAGGGTATAGAGTGTAGAATGTAGGGTATAGGGTATAGAGTGTATGGTGTAGAGTGTAGGGTATAGAGTGTATAGTGTAGGGTATAGAGTGTAGGGTTTAGAGTGTAGGGTATAGAGTGTAGGGTATAGAGTGTAGAGTGTAGGGTATAGAGTGTATGGTATAGAGTGTAGGGTATAGAGTGTAGGGTATAGAGTGTAGGGTATAGAGTGTAGGGTATAGAGTGTAGAGTGTAGGGTATAGAGTTTAGGGTATAGAGTGTATGGTATACAGTGTAGAGTGTAGGGTATAGAGTGTATAGTGTAGGGTATAGAGTGTAGGGTATAGAGTGTAGGGTATAGAGCGTATGGTATAGAGTGTAGGGAATAGAGTGTAGAGTGTAGGGTATAGAGTGTATGGTATAGAGTGTAGGGTATAGAGTGTATAGTGTAGGGTATAGAGTGCAGGGTATAGAGTGTATGGAATAGAGTGTATGGAATATAGTGTACGGTATAGAGTGTAGAGTGTAGGGTATAGAGTGTAGGGTATTGAGTGTAGGGTGTAGGGTATAGATTGTGGGGTATAGAGTGTAGGGTATAGAGTGTAGAGTGTAGGGTATAGAGTGCATGATATAGAGTGTAGGGTGTAGAGTGTATGGTATAGAGTGTACAGTATAGAGTGTATGGTATAGAGTGTAGAGTGTAGGGTATAGAGTGTATGGTATAGAGTGTAGGGTGTAGAGTGTATAGTATAGAGTGTAGGGTACAGAGTGTAGAGTGTAGGGTATAGAGTGTAGGGTATAGGGTGTAGGTTATAGAGTGTAGGGTATAGAGTGTAGGGTATAGAGTATAGAGTGCAGGGTATAGAGTGTAGAGTATATAGTGTAGAGTATAGAGTGTAGGGTATAGAGTGTAGGGTGTAGAGTGTAGGGTATAGAGTGTAGGGTATAGAGTGTAGGGTATAGAGTGTAGGGTATAGAGTGTAGGGTATAGAGTGTAGAGTGTAGGGTATAGAGTGTAGAGTGTAGGGTATAGAGTGTAGGGTATAGAGTGTAGGGTATAGAGTGTAGAGTGTAGGGTATAGAGTGTAGGGTATAGAGTGTAGGGTATATAGTGTAGGGTATAGAGTGTAGGGTATAGAGTGTAGGGTATAGAGTGTATGGAATAGAGTTTAGAGTGTAGGGTATAGAGTGTAGGGTATAGAGTGTATGGAATAGAGTTTAGAGTGTAGAGTGTAGGGTATAGAGTGTAGGGTATAGAGTGTATGGTATAGAGTGTAGGGTATAGAGCGTAGGGTGTAGGGTATAGAGTGTAGGGTATAGAGTGTAGGGTATAGAGTGTATGGTATAGAGTGTAGGGTGTACAGTGTAAGGTATAGAGTGTAGGTTATAGAGTGTAGAGTGTAGGGCATAGAGTGTATGGTATAGAGTGTAGGGTGTAGAGTGTATAGTATAGAGTGTAGGGTATAGATTGTATGGTATAGAGTTTAGAGTGTAGGGTATAGAGTGTAGAATATAGAGTGTAGAGTGTAGGGTATAGAGTGTAGGGTATAGAGTGTACGGTATAGAGCGTATGATATAGAGTGTATGTTATATAGTGTAGGGTATAGAGTGTTTGGTATAGAGTGTAGGGTATAGAGTGTAGGGTATTGAGTGTAGAGTGTAGAGTGTAGGGTATAGAGTGTAGAGTTTAGGGTATAGAGTGTAGGGTATAGAGAGTAGGGTTTAGAGTGTATGGTATAGAGTGTAGGGTATAGAGTGTAGAGTGTAGGGTATAGAGTGTAGGGTATAGAGTGTAGGGTATAGAGTGTATGGTATAGAGTGTACGGTATAGAGTGTAGAGTATAGAGTGTAGGGTATAAAGTGTAGGGTATAGATTGTAGGGTATAGAGTGTAGAATGTAGGGTATAGGGTATAGAGTGTATGATGTAGAGTGTAGGGTATAGAGTGTATAGTGTAGGGTATAGAGTGTAGGGTTTAGAGTGTAGGGTATAGAGTGTAGGGTATAGAGTGTAGAGTGTAGGGTATAGAGTGTATGGTATAGAGTGTAGGGTATAGAGTGTAGGGTATAGAGTGTAGGGTATAGAGTGTAGGGTATAGAGTGTAGAGTGTAGGGTATAGAGTTTAGGGTATAGAGTGTATGGTATACAGTGTTGAGTGTAGGGTATAGAGTGTATAGTGTAGGGTATAGAGTGTAGGGTATAGAGTGTAGGGTATAGAGCGTATGGTATAGAGTGTAGGGAATAGAGTGTAGAGTGTAGGGTATAGAGTGTATGGTATAGAGTGTAGGGTATAGAGTGTATAGTGTAGGGTATAGAGTGCAGGGTATAGAGTGTATGGAATAGAGTGTATGGAATATAGTGTACGGTATAGAGTGTAGAGTGTAGGGTATAGAGTGTAGGGTATTGAGCGTAGGGTGTAGGGTATAGATTGTGGGGTATAGAGTGTAGAGTATAGAGTGTAGAGTGTAGGGTATAGAGTGCATGATATAGAGTGTAGGGTGTAGAGTGTATGGTATAGAGTGTACAGTATAGAGTGTATGGTATAGAGTGTAGAGTGTAGGGTATAGAGTGTATGGTATAGAGTGTAGGGTGTAGAGTGTATAGTATAGAGTGTAGGGTACAGAGTGTAGAGTGTAGGGTATAGAGTGTAGGGTATAGGGTGTAGGTTATAGAGTGTAGGGTATAGAGTGTAGGGTATAGAGTATAGAGTGCAGGGTATAGAGTGTAGGGTATATAGTGTAGAGTATAGAGTGTAGGGTATAGAGTGTAGGGTGTAGAGTGTAGGGTATAGAGTGTAGGGTATAGAGTGTAGGGTATAGAGTGTAGGGTATAGAGTGTAGAGTGTAGGGTATAGAGTGTAGAGTGTAGGGTATAGAGTGTAGGGTATAGAGTGTAGGGTATAGAGTGTAGAGTGTAGGGTATAGAGTGTAGGGTATAGAGTGTAGGGTATATAGTGTAGGGTATAGAGTGTAGGGTATAGAGTGTAGGGTATAGAGTGTATGGAATAGAGTTTAGAGTGTAGGGTATAGAGTGTAGGGTATAGAGTGTATGGAATAGAGTTTAGAGTGTAGAGTGTAGGGTATAGAGTGTAGGGTATAGAGTGTATGGTATAGAGTGTAGGGTATAGAGCGTAGGGTGTAGGGTATAGAGTGTAGGGTATAGAGTGTAGGGTATAGAGTGTATGGTATAGAGTGTAGGGTGTACAGTGTAAGGTATAGAGTGTAGGTTATAGAGTGTAGAGTGTAGGGCATAGAGTGTATGGTATAGAGTGTAGGGTGTAGAGTGTATAGTATAGAGTGTAGGGTATAGATTGTATGGTATAGAGTTTAGAGTGTAGGGTATAGAGTGTAGAATATAGAGTGTAGAGTGTAGGGTATAGAGTGTAGGGTTTAGAGTGTACACTCTAAACTCTATTCCATACACTCTATACCCTACACTCTATACCCTACACTCTATACCCTACACTCTATACCCTACACTCTATACTCTACACTATATACCCTACACTCTATACCCTGCACTCTATACTCTATACCCTACACTCTATACCCTACACTCTATAACCTACACCCTATACCCTACACTCTATACCCTACACTCTACACTCTGTACCCTACACTCTATACTATACACTCTACACCCTACACTCTATACCATACACTCTATACCCTACACTCTACACTCTATACCATACACTCTATACTGTACACTCTATACCATACACTCTACACCCTACACTCTATATCATGCACTCTATACCCTACACTCTACATTCTATACCCTACACTCTATACCCCACAATCTATACCCTACACCCTACGCTCAATACCCTACACTCTATACCCTACACTCTACACTCTATACCGTACACTATATTCCATACACTCTATTCCATACACTCTATACCCTGCACTCTATACCCTACACTATACACTCTATACCCTACACTCTATACCATACACTCTATACCCTACACTCTACACTCTATTCCCTACACTCTATACCATACGCTCTATACCCTACACTCTATACCCTACACTCTATACCCTACACTATACACTCTATACCCTACACTCTACACTGTATACCATACACTCTATACCCTAAACTCTATACCCTACACTCTACACTCTATACCCTACACTCTATACCCTACACTCTATACCCTACACTCTATACCCTACACTCTATACCATACACTCTATACCCTACACTCTACACTCTATACCCTACACTCTACACCATACACTCTATACCCTATACCCTACATTCTACACTCTATACCCTACAATCTATACCCTACACTTTATACCCTACACTCTATACTCTACACTCTATACCGTACACTCTATACCATACACTCTATACCCTACACTCTATACCCTACACTCTATACCCTACACTCTACACTCTATACCCTACACTCTATACCATACACTCTAAACCCTACTCTCTATACCCTACACTCTATACCCTAAACTCTACACTCTATACCCTACACTCTACACTCTACACTCAATACCCTACACTCTATACCCTACACTCTATACCAAACACTCTATACCCTACACTATATAACATACACTCTATATCATACGCTCTATACCGTACACTCTATACCCTACACTCTATACCCTACACTCTATACCCTACACTATACACTCTATACCCTACACTCTACACTGTATACCATACACAATATACCCTAAACTCTATACCCTACACTCTACACTCTATACCCTACACTCTATACCCTACACTCTATACCCTACACTCTATACCCTACACTCTATACCATACACTCTATACCCTACACTCTACACTCTATACCCTACACTCTACACCATACACTCTATACCCTATACCCTACATTCTACAATCTATACCCTACACTTTATACCCTACAATCTATACTCTACACTCTATACCGTACACTCTATACCATACACTCTATACCCTACACTCTATACCCTACACTCTATACCCTACACTCTACACTCTATACCCTACACTCTATACCATACACTCTAAACCCTACTCTCTATACCCTACACTCTATACCCTAAACTCTACACTCTATACCCTACACTCTACACTCAATACCCTACACTCTATACCCTACACTCTATACCAAACACTCTATACCCTACACTATATAACATACACTCTATATCATACGCTCTATACCGTACACTCTATACCCTACACTCTATACCCTACACTCTACACTCTATATTCTACACTCTATACCCTACACTCTAAACTCTATACCATACAATCTATACCCTACACTCTATACTATACACTCTACACCCTACACTCTATACCATACACTCTATGCCCTACACTCTACACTCTATAACCTACACTCTATACCTTACACTGTACACCCTACACTCTATACCATACACTCTATACCCTACACTCTATACCCTACACTCTATACCCTACACCCTACGCTCTATACCCTACACTATATACCATACACTCTATACCCTACACTCTATACCCTACACTCTACACTCTAAACTCTATTCCATACACTCTATACCCTACACTCTATACCCTACACTCTAAACTCTATTCCATACACTCTATACCCTACACTCTATACCCTACACTCTATACCCTACACTATATACCCTACACTCTATACCCTACACTCTATACCCTACACTCTACACTCTATACCCTACACTCTATACCCTACACTCTATACCCTACACTCTACACTCTATACCCTACACTCTACACTCTATACCCTACACTCTATACCCTACACTCTATACCCTACACTCTATACCCTACACTCTACACCCTACACTCTATACCCTACACTCTATACTCTACACTATATACCCTACACTCTATACCCTGCACTCTATACTCTATACCCTACACTCTATACCCTACACTCTATAACCTACACCCTATACCCTACACTCTATACCCTACACTCTACACTCTGTACCCTACACTCTATACTATACACTCTACACCCTACACTCTATACCATACACTCTATACCCTACACTCTACACTCTATACCATACACTCTATACTGTACACTCTATACCATACACTCTACACCCTACACTCTATATCATGCACTCTATACCCTACACTCTACACTCTATACTCTACACTCTATACCCCACAATCTATACCCTACACCCTACGCTCAATACCCTACACTCTATACCCTACACTCTACACTCTATACCGTACACTATATTCCATACACTCTATTCCATACACTCTATACCCTGCACTCTATACCCTACACTATACACTCTATACCCTACACTCTATACCATACACTCTATACCCTACACTCTACACTCTATTCCCTACACTCTATACCATACGCTCTATACCCTACACTCTATACCCTACACTCTATACCCTACACTATACACTCTATACCCTACACTCTACACTGTATACCATACACTCTATACCCTAAACTCTATACCCTACACTCTACACTCTATACCCTACACTCTATACCCTACACTCTATACCCTACACTCTATACCATACACTCTATACCCTACACTCTACACTCTATACCCTACACTCTATACCCTACACTCTAAACCCTACACTCTATACCCTACACTATACACTCTATACCCTACACTCTACACCATACACTCTATACCCTATACCCTACATTCTACACTCTATACCCTACAATCTATACCATACACTTTATACCCTACACTCTATACTCTACACTCTATACCGTACACTCTATACCATACACTCTATACCCTACACTCTATACCCTACACTCTATACCCTACACTCTACACTCTATACCCTACACTCTATACCATACACTCTAAACCCTACTCTCTATACCCTACACTCTATACCCTAAACTCTACACTCTATACCCTACACTCTACACTCTACACTCAATACCCTACACTCTATACCCTACACTCTATACCAAACACTCTATACCCTACACTATATAACATACACTCTATATCATACGCTCTATACCGTACACTCTATACCCTACACTCTATACCCTACACTCTACACTCTATATTCTACACTCTATACCCTACACTCTAAACTCTATACCATACAATCTATACCCTACACTCTATACTATACACTCTACACCCTACACTCTATACCATACACTCTATGCCCTACACTCTACACTCTATAACCTACACTCTATACCTTACACTGTACACCCTACACTCTATACCATACACTCTATACCCTACACTCTATACCCTACACTCTATACCCTACACCCTACGCTCTATACCCTACACTCTATACCATACACTCTATACCCTACACTCTATACCCTACACTCTACACTCTAAACTCTATTCCATACACTCTATACCCTACACTCTATACCCTACACTCTAAACTCTATTCCATACACTCTATACCCTACACTCTATACCCTACACTCTATACCCTACACTATATACCCTACACTCTATACCCTACACTCTATACCCTACACTCTACACTCTATACCCTACACTCTATACCCTACACTCTATACCCTACACTCTACACTCTATACCCTACACTCTACACTCTATACCCTACACTCTATACCCTACACTCTATACCCTACACTCTATACCCTACACTCTATACCCTACACTCTACACCCTACACTCTATACCCTACACTCTATACTCTACACTATATACCCTACACTCTATACCCTGCACTCTATACTCTATACCCTACACTCTATACCCTACACTCTATAACCTACACCCTATACCCTACACTCTATACCCTACACTCTACACTCTGTACCCTACACTCTATACTATACACTCTACACCCTACACTCTATACCATACACTCTATACCCTACACTCTACACTCTATACCATACACTCTATACTGTACACTCTATACCATACACTCTACACCCTACACTCTATATCATGCACTCTATACCCTACACTCTACACTCTATACCCTACACTCTATACCCCACAATCTATACCCTACACCCTACACTCAATACCCTACACTCTATACCCTACACTCTACACTCTATACCGTACACTATATTCCATACACTCTATTCCATACACTCTATACCCTGCACTCTATACCCTACACTATACACTCTATACCCTACACTCTATACCATACACTCTATACCCTACACTCTACACTCTATTCCCTACACTCTATACCATACGCTCTATACCCTACACTCTATACCCTACACTCTATACCCTACACTATACACTCTATACCCTACACTCTACACTGTATACCATACACTCTATACCCTAAACTCTATACCCTACACTCTACACTCTATACCCTACACTCTATACCCTACACTCTATACCCTACACTCTATACCCTACACTCTATACCATACACTCTATACCCTACACTCTACACTCTATACCCTACACTCTATACCCTACACTCTAAACCCTACACTCTATACCCTACACTATACACTCTATACCCTACACTCTACACCATACACTCTATACCCTATACCCTACATTCTACACTCTATACCCTACAATCTATACCCTACACTTTATACCCTACACTCTATACTCTACACTCTATACCGTACACTCTATACCATACACTCTATACCCTACACTCTATACCCTACACTCTATACCCTACACTCTACACTCTATACCCTACACTCTATACCATACACTCTAAAACCTACTCTCTATACTCTACACTCTATACCCTAAACTCTACACTCTATACCCTACACTCTACACTCTACACTCAATACCCTACACTCTATACCCTACACTCTATACCAAACACTCTATACCCTACACTATATAACATACACTCTATATCATACGCTCTATACCGTACACTCTATACCCTACACTCTATACCCTACACTCTACACTCTATATTCTACACTCTATACCCTACACTCTAAACTCTATACCATACAATCTATACCCTACACTCTATACTATACACTCTACACCCTACACTCTATACCATACACTCTATGCCCTACACTCTACACTCTATAACCTACACTCTATACCTTACACTGTACACCCTACACTCTATACCATACACTCTATACCCTACACTCTATACCCTACACTCTATACCCTACACCCTACGCTCTATACCCTACACTCTATACCCTACACTCTTCACTCTATACCCTACACTCTATTCCATACACTCTATATCCTACACTCTATACCCTACACTCTAATCCCTACACTCTACAGTCTATACCCTACACTCTATACCCCACCCTCTATACCCTACACTCTATACCATACACTCTATACCCTACACTCTATACCCTACACTCTACACTCTAAACTCTATTCCATACACTCTATACCCTACACTCTATACCCTACACTCTAAACTCTATTCCATACACTCTATACCCTACACTCTATACCCTACACTCTATACCCTACACTATATACCCTACACTCTATACCCTACACTCTATACCCTACACTCTACACTCTATACCCTACACTCTATACCCTACACTCTATACCCTACACTCTACACTCTATACCCTACACTCTACACTCTATACCCTACACTCTATACCCTACACTCTATACCCTACACTCTATACCCTACACTCTATACCCTACACTCTACACCCTACACTCTATACCCTACACTCTATACTCTACACTATATACCCTACACTCTATACCCTGCACTCTATACTCTATACCCTACACTCTATACCCTACACTCTATAACCTACACCCTATACCCTACACTCTATACCCTACACTCTACACTCTGTACCCTACACTCTATACTATACACTCTACACCCTACACTCTATACCATACACTCTATACCCTACACTCTACACTCTATACCATACACTCTATACTGTACACTCTATACCATACACTCTACACCCTACACTCTATATCATGCACTCTATACCCTACACTCTACACTCTATACCCTACACTCTATACCCCACAATCTATACCCTACACCCTACGCTCAATACCCTACACTCTATACCCTACACTCTACACTCTATACCGTACACTATATTCCATACACTCTATTCCATACACTCTATACCCTGCACTCTATACCCTACACTATACACTCTATACCCTACACTCTATACCATACACTCTATACCCTACACTCTACACTCTATTCCCTACACTCTATACCATACGCTCTATACCCTACACTCTATACCCTACACTCTATACCCTACACTATACACTCTATACCCTACACTCTACACTCTATACCATACACTCTATACCCTAAACTCTATACCCTACACTCTACACTCTATACCCTACACTCTATACCCTACACTCTATACCCTACACTCTATACCCTACACTCTATACCCTACACTATATACCCTACACTCTATACCCTACACTCTATACCCTACACTCTACACTCTATACCCTACACTCTATACCCTACACTCTATACCCTACACTCTACACTCTATACCCTACACTCTACACTCTATACCCTACACTCTATACCCTACACTCTATACCCTACACTCTATACCCTACACTCTATACCCTACACTCTACACCCTACACTCTATACCCTACACTCTATACTCTACACTATATACCCTACACTCTATACCCTGCACTCTATACTCTATACCCTACACTCTATACCCTACACTCTATAACCTACACCCTATACCCTACACTCTATACCCTACACTCTACACTCTGTACCCTACACTCTATACTATACACTCTACACCCTACACTCTATACCATACACTCTATACCCTACACTCTACACTCTATACCATACACTCTATACTGTACACTCTATACCATACACTCTACACCCTACACTCTATATCATGCACTCTATACCCTACACTCTACACTCTATACCCTACACTCTATACCCCACAATCTATACCCTACACCCTACGCTCAATACCCTACACTCTATACCCTACACTCTACACTCTATACCGTACACTATATTCCATACACTCTATTCCATACACTCTATACCCTGCACTCTATACCCTACACTATACACTCTATACCCTACACTCTATACCATACACTCTATACCCTACACTCTACACTCTATTCCCTACACTCTATACCATACGCTCTATACCCTACACTCTATACCCTACACTCTATACCCTACACTATACACTCTATACCCTACACTCTACACTCTATACCATACACTCTATACCCTAAACTCTATACCCTACACTCTACACTCTATACCCTACACTCTATACCCTACACTCTATACCCTACACTCTATACCCTACACTCTATACCATACACTCTATACCCTACACTCTACACTCTATACCCTACACTCTATACCCTACACTCTAAACCCTACACTCTATACCCTACACTATACACTCTATACCCTACACTCTACACCATACACTCTATACCCTATACCCTACATTCTACACTCTATACCCTACAATCTATACCCTACACTTTATACCCTACACTCTATACCCTACACTCTACACTCTATACCGTACACTCTATACCATACACTCTATACCCTACACTCTATACCCTACACTCTATACCCTACACTCTACACTCTATACCCTACACTCTATACCATACACTCTAAACCCTACTCTCTATACCCTACACTCTATACCCTAAACTCTACACTCTATACCCTACACTCTACACTCTACACTCAATACCCTACACTCTATACCCTACACTCTATACCCTACACTCTATACCCTACACTCTACATTTTATACCCTACACTGTATACCCTACACTCTATACCCTACACTCTATAGCCCAACAATCTATACCGTACACTCTATACCCTACACTCTATACCCTACACTCTACACTCTATACCCTACACTCTATACCCTACACTCTAATCCCTACACTCTACACTCTTTACCCTACACTCTATACCCTACACTCTATACCATACACTCTATACCCTACACTCTATACCCTACACTCTACACTCTATACCCTACACTCTACACTCTATACTCTACACTCTATATCCTACACTCTACACTCTATACCCTACACTCTATACCCTACATTCTATACCCTACACTCTATACCCTACACTCTACACTTTATACCCTACGCTCTATACCCTACACTCTATACCCTACACTCTATACCCTACACTCTACACTCTATACCCTACACACTATACCCTACACTATATACTCTATACCCTACACTCTATACCCTATACTCTATACCCTACAATCTATACCCTACACTCTATACCCTACACTCTATACCCTACACTCTATATCCCAACACTCTATACCCTACACTCTATACCCTACACTCTACACCCTACACTATACACTCCATACCCTACACTCTATACCATACAATCTACACTCTATACCCTACACTCTATACGCTACACTCTACACTCTATACCCTACACTCTATACCCTACAATCTATACCATACACTCTATACCACACACTCTATACCCTACACTCTACACCCTACACTCTACACTCTATACCCTACACTCTATACCCTACACTCTACACTATATACCCTACACTCTATACCCTACACTCTATACCCTACACTCTATACCCTACACTCTACACTCTATACCCTACACTCTATACCCTATACTATATACTCTATACCCTACACTCTATACCCTACAATCTATACCCTACACTCTATACCCGACACTCTATACCCTACACTCTATATCCCAACACTCTATACCCTACACTCTATACCCTACACTCTACACTCTATACCCTACACTATACACTCTATACCCTACACTCTATACCATACAATCTACACTCTATACCCTACACTCTATACCCTACACTCTACACTCTATACCCTACACACTATACCCTACTTTCTACACTCTATACCCTACACTCTACACTCTATACCATACACTCTATACCCTACACTCTATACCCTACACTCTATGCCCTACACTATATACCCTACACTTTATACCCTACACTCTACACTCTATATCCTACACTCTACACTCTATACCCTACACTCTATACCCTACACTCTATACCCTACACTCTACACTCTATACCCTACACTCTACACTCTGTACCCTACACTCTATACTATACACTCTACACCCTACACTCTATACCATACACTCTATACCCTACACTCTACACTCTATACCCTACACTCTACATTCTGTACCCTACACTCTATACTATACACTCTACACCCTACATTCTATACCATACACTCTATACCCTACACTCTACACTCTATACCATACACTCTATACTGTACACTCTATACCATACACTCTACACCCTACACTCTATACCATGCACTCTATACCCTACACTCTACACTCTATACCCTACACTCTATACCCTACAATCTATACCCTACACCCTACGCTCTATACCCTACACTCTATACCCTACTCTCTACATTCTATACCGTACACTATATTCCATACACTCTATTCCATACACTCTATACCCTGCACTCTATACCCTACACTATACACTCTATACCCTACACTCTACACCATACACTCTATACCCTATACTCTATACACTACACTCTACATTCTATACCCTACAATCTATACCCAACACTCTATACCCTACACTCTATACCATACACTCTATACCCTACACTCTATACCCTACACTCTATACTGTATACCATACACTCTATACCCTACACTATATACCCTACAGTCTATACCCTACACTATATACCCTACACTCTATACCCTACACTGTACACTCTATACCCAACACTCTATACTCTACACTCTATACCCTACACTCTATACCATACACTCCATACCCTACACTCTACACCCTACACTCTACTCTTTATACCCTACACTCTATACCCTACACTCTATACCCTACACTCTACACTCTATACCCTACACTCTATACCCTACTCTATACCATACACTCTATACCCTACACTCTATACCCTACACTCTACACACTATACCCTACACTCTACACTCTACACTCTATACCCTACACTCTATACCCTACACTCTATACTCTATACCCTACACTATATACCCTACACTCTACACTCTATACCCTACACTCTATACCCTACACTCTGTACCCTACACTCTACACCCTACACTCTATACCCTACACATTATACCATACACTCTATACCCTACACTCTACACTCTATACCCTACACTCTACACCCTACACTCTATACCCTACACTCTATACCCTACACTCTACACTCTATACCCTACACTCTATACCCTATACTATATACTCTATACCCTACACTCTATACCCTACAATCTATACCCTACACTCTATACCCGACACTCTATACCCTACACTCTATATCCCAACACTCTATACCCTACACTCTATACCCTACACTCTATACCCTACACTATACACTCTATACCCTACACTCTATACCATACAATCTACACTCTATACCCTACACTCTATACCCTACACTCTACACTCTATACCCTACACACTATACCCTACTTTCTACACTCTATACCCTACACTCTACACTCTATACCATACACTCTATACCCTACACTCTATACCCTACACTCTATACCCTACACTATATACCCTACACTTTATACCCTACACTCTACACTCCATATCCTACACTCTACACTCTATACCCTACACTCTATACCCTACACTCTATACCCTACACTCTACACTCTATACCCTACACTCTACACTCTGTACCCTACACTCTATACTATACACTCTACACCCTACACTCTATACCATACACTCTATACCCTACACTCTACACTCTATACCCTACACTCTACACTCTGTACCCTACACTCTATACTATACACTCTACACCCTACACTCTATACCATACACTCTATACCCTACACTCTACACCATACACTCTATACTGTACACTCTATACCATACACTCTACACCCTACACTCTATACCATGCACTCTATACCCTACACTCTACACTCTATACCCTACACTCTATACCCTACAATCTATACCCTACACCCTACGCTCTATACCCTACACTCTATACCCTACTCTCTACACTCTATACCGTACACTATATTCCATACACTCTATTCCATACACTCTATACCCTGCACTCTACACCATACACTCTATACCCTATACTCTATACACTACACTCTACATTCTATACCCTACAATCTATACCCAACACTCTATACCCTACACTCTATACCATACACTCTATACCCTACACTCTATACCCTACACTCTATACTGTATACCATACACTCTATACCCTACACTATATACCCTACACTCTATACCCTACACTATATACCCTACACTCTATACCCTACACTCTACACTCTATACCCAACACTCTATACTCTACACTCTGTACCCTACACTCTATACCATACACTCCATACCCTACACTCTACACTCTATACCCTACACTCTACTCTTTATACCCTACACTCTATACCCTACACTCTACACTCTATACCCTACACTCTACACTCTATACCCTACACTCTACACCATACACTCTATACCCTATACTCTATACACTACACTCTACATTCTATACCCTACAATCTATACCCAACACTCTATACCCTACACTCTATACCATACACTCTATACCCTACACTCTATACCCTACACTCTATACTGTATACCATACACTCTATACCCTACACTATATACCCTACACTCTATACCCTACACTATATACCCTACACTCTATACCCTACACTCTACACTCTATACCCAACACTCTATACTCTACACTCTATACCCTACACTCTATACCATACACTCCATACCCTACACTCTACACTCTATACCCTACACTCTACTCTTTATACCCTACACTCTATAAAATACACTCTACACTCTATACCCTACACTCTACACTCTATACCCTACACTCTATACCCTACTCTATACCATACACTCTATACCCTACACTCTATACCCTACACTCTACACTCTATACCCTACACTCTACACTCTACACTCTATACCCTACACTCTATACCCTACACTCTATACTCTATACCCTACACTATATACCCTACACTCTATACCCTACACTCTATACCCTACACTCTGTACCCTACACTCTACACCCTACACTCTATACCCTACACATTATACCATACACTCTATACCCTACACTCTACACTCTATACCCTACACTCTACACCCTACACTCTATACCCTACACTTTATACCCTACACTCTACACTCTATACCCTACACTCTATACCCTACACTCTACACTCTACACTCTATACCCTACACTCTATACCCTACACTCTACACTCTATACCCTACACTCTATACCCTACACTCTATACCCTACACTCTACCCTCTACACTCTATACCCTACACTCTATACCATACACTCTATACCCTACACTCTACACTCTATTCCCTACACTCTATACCATACACTCTATACCCTACACTCTATACCCTACACTCTATACCCTACACTCTATACTCTATACCCTACACTCTATACCATATACTCTATACCCTACACTCTACACTCTATTCCCTACACTCTACACCATACACTCTATACCCTAAACTCTATACCCTACACTCTACACTCTATACCCTACACTCTATACCCTACACTCTACACTCTATACCCTACACTCTATACCATACACTCTATACCCTACACTCTATACCATACACTCTATACCCTACACTCTATACCCTACACTATACACTCTATACCCTACACTCTATACCCTACACTCTATACCCTACACTCTATACCCCACACTCTATACCCTACACTCTACACCCTACACTCTATACCCTACACTCTATACTCTACACTATATACCCTACACTCTATACCCTGCACTCTATACTCTATACCCTACACTCTATACCCTACACTCTATAACCTACACCCTATACCCTACACTCTATACCCTACACTCTACACTCTGTACCCTACACTCTATACTATACACTCTACACCCTACACTCTATACCATACACTCTATACCCTACACTGTACACTCTATACCATACACTCTATACTGTACACTCTATACCATACACACTACACCCTACACTCTATATCATGCACTCTATACCCTACACTCTACACTCTATACCCTACACTCTATAACCCACAATCTATACCCTACACCCTACGCTCAATACCCTACACTCTATACCCTACACTCTACACTCTATACCGTACACTATATTCCATACACTCTATTCCATACACTCTATACCCTGCACTCTATACCCTACACTATACACTCTATACCCTACACTCTATACCATACACTCTATACCCTACACTCTACACTCTATTCCCTACACTCTATACCATACGCTCTATACCCTACACTCTATACCCTACACTCTATACCCTACACTATACACTCTATACCCTACACTCTACACTCTATACCATACACTCTATACCCTAAACTCTATACCCTACACTCTACACTCTATACCCTACACTCTATACCCTACACTCTATACCCTACACTCTATACCCTACACTCTATACCATACACTCTATACCCTACACTCTACACTCTATACCCTACACTCTATACCCTACACTCTAAACCCTACAATCTATACCCTACACTATACACTCTATACCCTACACTCTACACCATACACTCTATACCCTATACCCTACATTCTACACTCTATACCCTACAATCTATACCCTACACTTTATACCCTACACTCTATACTCTACACTCTACACTCTATACCGTACACTCTATACCATACACTCTATACCCTACACTCTATACCCTACACTCTATACCCTACACTCTACACTCTATACCCTACACTCTATACCATACACTCTAAACCCTACTCTCTATACCCAACACTCTATACCCTAAACTCTACACTCTATACCCTACACTCTACACTCTACACTCAATACCCTACACTCTATACCCTACACTCTATACCCTACACTCTATACCCTACACTCTACATTTTATACCCTACACTGTATACCCTACACTCTATACCCTACACTTTATAGCCCAACAATCTATACCGTACACTCTATACCCTACACTCTATACCCTACACTCTACACTCTATACCCTACACTCTATACCCTACACTCTAATCCCTACACTCTACACTCTTTACCCTACACTCTATACCCTACACTCTATACCATACACTCTATACCCTACACTCTATACCCTACACTCTACACTCTATACCCTACACTCTACACTCCATACTCTACACTCTATATCCTACACTCTACACTCTATACCCTACACTCTATACCCTACATTCTATACCCTACACTCTATACCCTACACTCTACACTTTATACCCTACACTCTATACCCTACACTCTATACCCTACACTCTACACTCTATACCCTACACACTATACCCTACACTATATACTCTATACCCTACACTCTATACCCTATACTCTATACCCTACAATCTATACCCTACACTCTATACCCTACACTCTATACCCTTCACTCTATATCCCAACACTCTATACCCTACACTCTATACCCTACACTCTACACCCTACACTATACACTCCATACTCTACACTCTATACCATACAATCTACACTCTATTCCCTACACTCTATACGCTACACTCTACACTCTATACCCTACACTCTATACCCTACAATCTATACCATACACTCTATACCACACACTCTATACCCTACACTCTACACCCTACACTCTACACTCTATACCCTACACTCTATACCCTACACTCTACACTATATACCCTACACTCTATACCCTACACTCTATACCCTACACTCTATACCCTACACTCTACACTCTATACCCTACACTCTATACCCTATACTATATACTCTATACCCTACACTCTATACCCTACAATCTATACCCTACACTCTATACCCGACACTCTATACCCTACACTCTATATCCCAACACTCTATACCCTACACTCTATACCCTACACTCTACACTCTATACCCTACACTATACACTCTATACCCTACACTCTATACCATACAATCTACACTCTATACCCTACACTCTATACCCTACGCTTTACACTCTATACCCTACACACTATACCCTACTTTCTACACTCTATACCCTACACTCTACACTCTATACCATACACTCTATACCCTACACTCTATACCCTACACTCTATGCCCTACACTATATACCCTACACTTTATACCCTACACTCTACACTCTATATCCTACACTCTACACTCTATACCCTACACTCTATACCCTACACTCTATACCCTACACTCTACACTCTATACCCTACACTCTACACTCTGTACCCTACACTCTATACTATACACTCTACACCCTACACTCTATACCATACACTCTATACCCTACACTCTACACTCTATACCCTACACTCTACACTCTGTACCCTACACTCTATACTATACACTCTACACCCTACATTCTATACCATACATTCTATACCATACACTCTATACCCTACACTCTACACTCTATACCATACACTCTATACTGTACACTCTATACCATACACTCTACACCCTACACTCTATACCATGCACTCTATACCCTACACTCTACACTCTATACCCTACACTCTATACCCTACAATCTATACCCTACACCCTACGCTCTATACCCTACACTCTATACCCTACTCTCTACATTCTATACCGTACACTATATTCCATACACTCTATTCCATACACTCTATACCCTGCACTCTATACCCTACACTATACACTCTATACCCTACACTCTACACCATACACTCTATACCCTATACTCTATACACTACACTCTACATTCTATTCCCTACAATCTATACCCAACACTCTATACCCTACACTCTATACCATACACTCTATACCCTACACTCTATACCCTACACTCTATACTGTATACCATACACTCTATACCCTACACTATATACCCTACAGTCTATACCCTACACTATATACCCTACACTCTATACCCTACACTCTACAGTCTATACCCAACACTCTATACTCTACACTCTATACCCTACACTCTATACCATACACTCCATACCCTACACTCTACACTCTATACCCTACACTCTACTCTTTATACCCTACACTCTATACCCTACACTCTATACCCTACACTCTACACTCTATACCCTACACTCTATACCCTACTCTATACCATACACTCTATACCCTACACTCTATACCCTACACTCTACACACTATACCCTACACTCTACACTCTACACTCTATACCCTACACTCTATACCCTACACTCTATACTCTATACGCTACACTATATACCCTACACTCTACACTCTATACCCTACACTCTATACCCTACACTCTGTACCCTACACTCTACACCCTACACTCTATACCCTACACATTATACCATACACTCTATACCCTACACTCTACACTCTATACCCTACACTCTACACCCTACACTCTATACCCTACACTCTATACCCTACACTCTACACTCTATACCCTACACTCTATACCCTATACTATATACTCTATACCCTACACTCTATACCCTACAATCTATACCCTACACTCTATACCCGACACTCTATACCCTACACTCTATATCCCAACACTCTATACCCTACACTCTATACCCTACACTCTATACCCTACACTATACACTCTATACCCTACACTCTATACCATACAATCTACACTCTATACCCTACACTCTATACCCTACACTCTACACTCTATACCCTACACACTATACCCTACTTTCTACACTCTATACCCTACACTCTACACTCTATAACATACACTCTATACCCTACACTCTATACCCTACACTCTATACCCTACACTATATACCCTACACTTTATACCCTACACTCTACACTCTATATCCTACACTTTACACTATATACCCTACACTCTATACCCTACACTCTATACCCTACACTCTACACTCTGTACCCTACACTCTATACTATACACTCTACACCCTACACTCTATACCATACACTCTATACCCTACACTCTACACTCTATACCCTACACTCTACACTCTGTACCCTACACTCTATACTATACACTCTACACCCTACACTCTATACCATACACTCTATACCCTACACTCTACACCATACACTCTATACTGTACACTCTATACCATACACTCTACACCCTACACTCTATACCATGCACTCTATACCCTACACTCTACACTCTATACCCTACACTCTATACCCTACAATCTATACCCTACACCCTACGCTCTATACCCTACACTCTATACCCTACTCTCTACACTCTATACCGTACACTATATTCCATACACTCTATTCCATACACTCTATACCCTGCACTCTACACCATACACTCTATACCCTATACTCTATACACTACACTCTACATTCTATACCCTACAATCTATACCCAACACTCTATTCCCTACACTCTATACCATACACTCTATACCCTACACTCTATACCCTACACTCTATACTGTATACCATACACTCTATACCCTACACTATATACCCTACACTATATACCCTACACTCTATACCCTACACTCTACACTCTATACCCAACACTCTATACTCTACACTCTGTACCCTACACTCTATACCATACACTCCATACCCTACACTCTACACTCTATACCCTACACTCTACTCTTTATACCCTACACTCTATACCCTACACTCTACACCCTACACTCTACACTCTATACCCTACACTCTACACCATACACTCTATACCCTATACTCTATACACTACACTCTACATTCTATACCCTACAATCTATACCCAACACTCTATACCCTACACTCTATACCATACACTCTATACCCTACACTCTATACCCTACACTCTATACTGTATACCATACACTCTATACCCTACACTATATACCCTACACTCTATACCCTACACTATATACCCTACACTCTATACCCTACACTCTACACTCTATACCCAACACTCTATACTCTACACTCTATACCCTACACTCTATACCATACACTCCATACCCTACACTCTACACTCTATACCCTACACTCTACTCTTTATACCCTACACTCTATAACCTACACTCTACACTCTATACCCTACACTCTACACTCTATACCCTACACTCTATACCCTACTCTATACCATACACTCTATACCCTACACTCTATACCCTACACTCTACACTCTATACCCTACACTCTACACTCTACACTCTATACCCTACACTCTATACCCTACACTCTATACTCTATACCCTACACTATATACCCTACACTCTATACCCTACACTCTATACCCTACACTCTGTACCCTACACTCTACACCCTACACTCTATACCCTACACATTATACCATACACTCTATACCCTACACTCTACACTCTATACCCTACACTCTACACCCTACACTCTATACCCTACACTTTATACCCTACACTCTACACTCTATACCCTACACTCTATACCCTACACTCTACACATTACACTCTATACCCTACACTCTATACCCTACACTCTACACTCTATACCCTACACTCTATACCCTACACTCTATACCCTACACTCTACCCTCTACACTCTATACCCTACACTCTATACCATACACTCTATACCCTACACTCTACACTCTATTCCCTACACTCTATACCATACACTCTATACCCTACACTCTATACCCTACACTCTATACCCTACACTCTATACTCTATACCCTACACTCTATACCATATACTCTATACCCTACACTCTACACTCTATTCCCTACACTCTACACCATACACTCTATACCCTACACTCAACACTCTATACCCTACACTCTATACCCTACACTCTACACTCTATACCCTACACTCTATACAATACACTCTATACCCTACACTCTATACCATACACTCTATACCCTACACTCTATACCCTACACTATACACTCTATACCCTACACTCTATACCCTACACTCTATACCCTACACTCTATACCCTACACTCTATACCCTACACTCTACACCCTACACTCTATACCCTACACTCTATACTCTACACTATATACCCTACACTCTATACCCTGCACTCTATACTCTATACCCTACACTCTATACCCTACACTCTATAACCTACACCCTATACCCTACACTCTATACCCTACACTCTACACTCTGTACCCTACACTCTATACTATACACTCTACACCCGACACTCTATACCATACACTCTATACCCTACACTCTACACTCTATACCATTCACTCTATACTGTACACTCTATACCATACACTCTACACCCTACACTCTATATCATGCACTCTATACCCTACACTCTACACTCTATACCCTACACTCTATACCCCACAATCTATACCCTACACCCTACGCTCAATACCCTACACTCTATACCCTACACTCTACACTCTATACCGTACACTATATTCCATATACTCTATTCCATACACTCTATACCCTGCACTCTATACCCTACACTATACACTCTATACCCTACACTCTATACCATACACTCTATACCCTACACTCTACACTCTATTCCCTACACTCTATACCATACGCTCTATACCCTACACTCTATACCCTACACTCTATACCCTACACTATACACTCTATACCCTACACTCTACACTCTATACCATACACTCTATACCCTAAACTCTATACCCTACACTCTACACTCTATACCCTACACTCTATACCCTACACTCTATACCCTACACTCTATACCCTACACTCTATACCATACACTCTATACCCTACACTCTACACTCTATACCCTACACTCTATACCCTACACTCTAAACCCTACAATCTATACCCTACACTATACACTCTATACCCTACACTCTACACCATACACTCTATACCCTATACCCTACATTCTACACTCTATACCCTACAATCTATACCCTACACTTTATACCCTACACTCTATACCCTACACTCTATACCCTATACTATATACTCTATACCCTACACTCTATACCCTACAATCTATACCCTACACTCTATACCCGACACTCTATACCCTACACTCTATATCCCAACACTCTATACCCTACACTCTATACCCTACACTCTATACCCTACACTATACACTCTATACCCTACACTCTATACCATACAATCTACACTCTATACCCTACACTCTATACCCTACACTCTACACTCTATACCCTACACACTATACCCTACTTTCTACACTCTATACCCTACACTCTACACTCTATAACATACACTCTATACCCTACACTCTATACCCTACACTCTATACCCTACACTATATACCCTACACTTTATACCCTACACTCTACACTCTATATCCTACACTTTACACTATATACCCTACACTCTATACCCTACACTCTATACCCTACACTCTACACTCTATACCCTACACTCTACACTCTGTACCCTACACTCTATACTATACACTCTACACCCTACACTCTATACCATACACTCTATACCCTACACTCTACACTCTATACCCTACACTCTACACTCTGTACCCTACACTCTATACTATACACTCTACACCCTACACTCTATACCATACACTCTATACCCTACACTCTACACCATACACTCTATACTGTACACTCTATACCATACACTCTACACCCTACACTCTATACCATGCACTCTATACCCTACACTCTACACTCTATACCCTACACTCTATACCCTACAATCTATACCCTACACCCTACGCTCTATACCCTACACTCTATACCCTACTCTCTACACTCTATACCGTACACTATATTCCATACACTCTATTCCATACACTCTGTACCCTGCACTCTACACCATACACTCTATACCCTATACTCTATACACTACACTCTACATTCTATACCCTACAATCTATACCCAACACTCTATACCCTACACTCTATACCATACACTCTATACCCTACACTCTATACCCTACACTCTATACTGTATACCATACACTCTATACCCTACACTATATACCCTACACTCTATACCCTACACTATATACCCTACACTCTATACCCTACACTCTACACTCTATACCCAACACTCTATACTCTACACTCTGTACCCTACACTCTATACCATACACTCCATACCCTACACTCTACACTCTATACCCTACACTCTACTCTTTATACCCTACACTCTATACCCTACACTCTACACCCTACACTCTACACTCTATACCCTACACTCTACACCATACACTCTATACCCTATACTCTATACACTACACTCTACATTCTATACCCTACAATCTATACCCAACACTCTATACCCTACACTCTATACCATACACTCTATACCCTACACTCTATACCCTACACTCTATACTGTATACCATACACTCTATACCCTACACTATATACCCTACACTCTATACCCTACACTATATACCCTACACTCTATACCCTACACTCTACACTCTATACCCAACACTCTATACTCTACACTCTATACCCTACACTCTATACCATACACTCCATACCCTACACTCTACACTCTATACCCTACACTCTACTCTTTATACCCTACACTCTATAACCTACACTCTACACTCTATACCCTACACTCTACACTCTATACCCTACACTCTATACCCTACTCTATACCATACACTCTATACCCTACACTCTATACCCTACACTCTACACTCTATACCCTACACTCTACACTCTACACTCTATACCCTACACTCTATACCCTACACTCTATACTCTATACCCTACACTATATACCCTACACTCTATACCCTACACTCTATACCCTACACTCTGTACCCTACACTCTACACCCTACACTCTATACCCTACACATTATACCATACACTCTATACCCTACACTCTACACTCTATACCCTACACTCTACACCCTACACTCTATACCCTACACTTTATACCCTACACTCTACACTCTATACCCTACACTCTATACCCTACACTCTACACCCTACACTCTACACCCTACACTCTATACCCTACACTCTATACCCTACACTCTACACTCTATACCCTACACTCTATACCCTACACTCTATACCCTACACTCTACACTCTACACTCTATACCCTACACTCTATACCATACACTCTATACCCTACACTCTACACTCTATTCCCTACACTCTATACCATACACTCTATACCCTACACTCTATACTCTATACCCTACACTCTATACCATATACTCTATACCCTACACTCTACACTCTATTCCCTACACTCTACACCATACACTCTATACCCTACACTCTACACTCTATACCCTACACTCTATACCCTACACTCTACACTCTATACCCTACACTCTATACAATACACTCTATACCCTACACTCTATACCATACACTCTATACCCTACACTCTATACCCTACACTATACACTCTATACCCTACACTCTATACCCTACACTCTATACCCTACACTCTATACCCTACACTCTATACCCTACACTCTACACCCTACACTCTATACCCTACACTCTATACTCTACACTATATACCCTACACTCTATACCCTGCACTCTATACTCTATACCCTACACTCTATACCCTACACTCTATAACCTACACCCTATACCCTACACTCTATACCCTACACTCTACACTCTGTACCCTACACTCTATACTATACACTCTACACCCTACACTCTATACCATACACTCTATACCCTACACTCTACACTCTATACCATACACTCTATACTGTACACTCTATACCATACACTCTACACCCTACACTCTATATCATGCACTCTATACCCTACACTCTACACTCTATACCCTACACTCTATACCCCACAATCTATACCCTACACCCTACGCTCAATACCCTACACTCTATACCCTACACTCTACACTCTATACCGTACACTATATTCCATACACTCTATTCCATACACTCTATACCCTGCACTCTATACCCTA
This sequence comes from Ranitomeya imitator, assembly GCF_032444005.1. NCBI lineage: Eukaryota > Metazoa > Chordata > Amphibia > Anura > Dendrobatidae > Ranitomeya > Ranitomeya imitator. The sequence continues at coordinate 146,169 of NW_027194871.1, forward strand.
CACTATACACTCTATACCCTACACTCTATACCATACACTCTATACCCTACACTCTACACTCTATTCCCTACACTCTATACCATACGCTCTATACCCTACACTCTATACCCTACACTCTATACCCTACACTATACACTCTATACCCTACACTCTACACTCTATACCATACACTCTATACCCTAAACTCTATACCCTACACTCTACACTCTATACCCTACACTCTACACCATACACTCTATACCCTATACTCTATACACTACACTCTACATTCTATACCCTACAATCTATACCCAACACTCTATACCCTACACTCTATACCATACACTCTATACCCTACACTCTATACCCTACACTCTATACTGTATACCATACACTCTATACCCTACACTATATACCCTACACTCTATACCCTACACTATATACCCTACACTCTATACCCTACACTCTACACTCTATACCCAACACTCTATACTCTACACTCTATACCCTACACTCTATACCATACACTCCATACCCTACACTCTACACTCTATACCCTACACTCTACTCTTTATACCCTACACTCTATAACCTACACTCTACACTCTATACCCTACACTCTACACTCTATACCCTACACTCTATACCCTACTCTATACCATACACTCTATACCCTACACTCTATACCCTACACTCTACACTCTATACCCTACACTCTACACTCTACACTCTATACCCTACACTCTATACCCTACACTCTATACTCTATACCCTACACTATATACCCTACACTCTATACCCTACACTCTATACCCTACACTCTGTACCCTACACTCTACACCCTACACTCTATACCCTACACATTATACCATACACTCTATACCCTACACTCTACACTCTATACCCTACACTCTACACCCTACACTCTATACCCTACACTTTATACCCTACACTCTACACTCTATACCCTACACTCTATACCCTACACTCTACACCCTACACTCTACACCCTACACTCTATACCCTACACTCTATACCCTACACTCTACACTCTATACCCTACACTCTATACCCTACACTCTATACCCTACACTCTACACTCTACACTCTATACCCTACACTCTATACCATACACTCTATACCCTACACTCTACACTCTATTCCCTACACTCTATACCATACACTCTATACCCTACACTCTATACTCTATACCCTACACTCTATACCATATACTCTATACCCTACACTCTACACTCTATTCCCTACACTCTACACCATACACTCTATACCCTACACTCTACACTCTATACCCTACACTCTATACCCTACACTCTACACTCTATACCCTACACTCTATACAATACACTCTATACCCTACACTCTATACCATACACTCTATACCCTACACTCTATACCCTACACTATACACTCTATACCCTACACTCTATACCCTACACTCTATACCCTACACTCTATACCCTACACTCTATACCCTACACTCTACACCCTACACTCTATACCCTACACTCTATACTCTACACTATATACCCTACACTCTATACCCTGCACTCTATACTCTATACCCTACACTCTATACCCTACACTCTATAACCTACACCCTATACCCTACACTCTATACCCTACACTCTACACTCTGTACCCTACACTCTATACTATACACTCTACACCCTACACTCTATACCATACACTCTATACCCTACACTCTACACTCTATACCATACACTCTATACTGTACACTCTATACCATACACTCTACACCCTACACTCTATATCATGCACTCTATACCCTACACTCTACACTCTATACCCTACACTCTATACCCCACAATCTATACCCTACACCCTACGCTCAATACCCTACACTCTATACCCTACACTCTACACTCTATACCGTACACTATATTCCATACACTCTATTCCATACACTCTATACCCTGCACTCTATACCCTACACTATACACTCTATACCCTACACTCTATACCATACACTCTATACCCTACACTCTACACTCTATTCCCTACACTCTATACCATACGCTCTATACCCTACACTCTATACCCTACACTCTATACCCTACACTATACACTCTATACCCTACACTCTACACTCTATACCATACACTCTATACCCTAAACTCTATACCCTACACTCTACACTCTATACCCTACACTCTATACCCTACACTCTATACCCTACACTCTATACCCTACACTCTATACCATACACTCTATACCCTACACTCTACACTCTATACCCTACACTCTATACCCTACACTCTAAACCCTACAATCTATACCCTACACTATACACTCTATACCCTACACTCTACACCATACACTCTATACCCTATACCCTACATTCTACACTCTATACCCTACAATCTATACCCTACACTTTATACCCTACACTCTATACCCTACACTCTACACTCTATACCGTACACTCTATACCATACACTCTATACCCTACACTCTATACCCTACACTCTATACCCTACACTCTACACTCTATACCCTACACTCTATACCATACACTCTAAACCCTACTCTCTATACCCTACACTCTATACCCTAAACTCTACACTCTATACCCTACACTCTACACTCTACACTCAATACCCTACACTCTATACCCTACACTCTATACCCTACACTCTATACCCTACACTCTACATTTTATACCCTACACTGTATACCCTACACTCTATACCCTACACTCTATAGCCCAACAATCTATACCGTACACTCTATACCCTACACTCTATACCCTACACTCTACACTCTATACCCTACACTCTATACCCTACACTCTAATCCCTACACTCTACACTCTTTACCCTACACTCTATACCCTACACTCTATACCATACACTCTATACCCTACACTCTATACCCTACACTCTACACTCTATACCCTACACTCTACACTCTATACCCTACACTCTATACCCTACATTCTATACCCTACACTCTATACCCTACACTCTACACTTTATACCCTACACTCTATACCCTACACTCTATACCCTACACTCTATACCCTACACTCTACACTCTATACCCTACACACTATACCCTACACTATATACTCTATACCCTACACTCTATACCCTATACTCTATACCCTACAATCTATACCCTACACTCTATACCCTACACTCTATACCCTACACTCTATATCCCAACACTCTATACCCTACACTCTATACCGTACACTCTACACCCTACACTATACACTCCATACCCTACACTCTATACCATACAATCTACACTCTATACCCTACACTCTATACCCTACACTCTACACTCTATACCCTACACTCTATACCCTACAATCTATACCATACACTCTATACCACACACTCTATACCCTACACTCTACACCCTACACTCTACACTCTATACCCTACACTCTATACCCTACACTCTACACTATATACCCTACACTCTATACCCTACACTCTATACCCTACACTCTATACCCTACACTCTACACTCTATACCCTACACTCTATACCCTATACTATATACTCTATACCCTACACTCTCTACCCTACAATCTATACCCTACACTCTATACCCGACACTCTATACCCTACACTCTATATCCCAACACTCTATACCCTACACTCTATACCCTACACTCTACACTCTATACCCTACACTATACACTCTATACCCTACACTCTATACCATACAATCTACACTCTATACCCTACACTCTATACCCTACACTCTACACTCTATACCCTACACACTATACCCTACTTTCTACACTCTATACCCTACACTCTACACTCTATACCATACACTCTATACCCTACACTCTATACCCTACACTCTATGCCCTACACTATATACCCTACACTTTATACCCTACACTCTACACTCTATATCCTACACTCTACACTCTATACCCTACACTCTATACCCTACACTCTATACCCTACACTCTACACTCTATACCCTACACTCTACACTCTGTACCCTACACTCTATACTATACACTCTACACCCTACACTCTATACCATACACTCTATACCCTACACTCTACACTCTATACCCTACACTCTACACTCTGTACCCTACACTCTATACTATACACTCTACACCCTACATTCTATACCATACACTCTATACCCTACACTCTACACTCTATACCATACACTCTATACTGTACACTCTATACCATACACTCTACACCCTACACTCTATACCATGCACTCTATACCCTACACTCTACACTCTATACCCTACACTCTATACCCTACAATCTATACCCTACACCCTACGCTCTATACCCTACACTCTATACCCTACTCTCTACATTCTATACCGTACACTATATTCCATACACTCTATTCCATACACTCTATACCCTGCACTCTATACCCTACACTATACACTCTATACCCTACACTCTACACCATACACTCTATACCCTATACTCTATACACTACACTCTACATTCTATACCCTACAATCTATACCCAACACTCTATACCCTACACTCTATACCATACACTCTATACCCTACACTCTATACCCTACACTCTATACTGTATACCATACACTCTATACCCTACACTATATACCCTACAGTCTATACCCTACACTATATACCCTACACTCTATACCCTGCACTCTACACTCTATACCCAACACTCTATACTCTACACTCTATACCCTACACTCTATACCATACACTCCATACCCTACACTCTACACTCTATACCCTACACTCTACTCTTTATACCCTACACTCTATACCCTACACTCTACACTCTATACCCTACACTCTACACTCTATACCCTACACTCTACACTCTACACTCTATACCCTACACTCTATACCCTACACTCTATACTCTATACCCTACACTATATACCCTACACTCTACACTCTATACCCTACACTCTATACCCTACACTCTGTACCCTACACTCTACACCCTACACTCTATACCCTACACATTATACCATACACTCTATAGCCTACACTCTACACTCTATACCCTACACTCTACACCCTACACTCTATACCCTACACTCTATACCCTACACTCTACACTCTATACCCTACACTCTATACCCTATACTATATACTCTATACCCTACACTCTATACCCTACAATCTATACCCTACACTCTATACCCGACACTCTATACCCTACACTCTATATCCCAACACTCTATACCCTACACTCTATACCCTACACTCTATACCCTACACTATACACTCTATACCCTACACTCTATACCATACAATCTACAATCTATACCCTACACTCTATACCCTACACTCTACACTCTATACCCTACACACTATACCCTACTTTCTACACTCTATACCCTACACTCTACACTCTATACCATACACTCTATACCCTACACTCTATACCCTACACTATATACCCTACACTTTATACCCTACACTCTACACTCTATATCCTACACTCTACACTCTATACCCTACACTCTATACCCTACACTCTATACCCTACACTCTACACTCTATACCCTACACTCTACACTCTGTACCCTACACTCTATACTATACACTCTACACCCTACACTCTATACCATACACTCTATACCCTACACTCTACACTCTATACCCTACACTCTACACTCTGTACCCTACACTCTATACTATACACTCTACACCCTACACTCTATACCATACACTCTATACCCTACACTCTACACCACACACTCTATACTGTACACTCTATACCATACACTCTACACCCTACACTCTATACCATGCACTCTATACCCTACACTCTACACTCTATACCCTACACTCTATACCCTACAATCTATACCCTACACCCTACGCTCTATACCCTACACTCTATACCCTACTCTCTACACTCTATACCGTACACTATATTCCATACACTCTATTCCATACACTCTATACCCTGCACTCTACACCATACACTCTATACCCTATACTCTATACACTACACTCTACATTCTATACCCTACAATCTATACCCAACACTCTATACCCTACACTCTATACCATACACTCTATACCCTACACTCTATACCCTACACTCTATACTGTATACCATACACTCTATACCCTATACTCTATACACTACACTCTACATTCTATACCCTACAATCTATACTCAACACTCTATACCCTGCACTCTATACCATACACTCTATACCCTACACTCTATACTGTATACCATACACACTATACCCTACACTATATACCCTACACTCTATACCCTACACTATATACCCTACACTCTATACCCTACACTCTACACTCTATACCCAACACTCTATACTCTACACTCTATACCCTACACTCTATACCATACACTCCATACCCTACACTCTACACTCTATACCCTACACTCTACTCTTTATACCCTACACTCTATAACCTACACTCTACACTCTATACCCTACACTCTACACTCTGTACCCTACACTCTATACCCTACTCTATACCATACACTCTATACCCTACACTCTATACCCTACACTCTACACTCTATACCCTACACTCTACACTCTATACCCTACACTCTATACTCTATACCCTACACTATATACCCTACACTCTACACTCTATACCCTACACTCTATACCCTACACTCTGTACCCTACACTCTACACCCTACACTCTATACCCTACACATTATACCATACACTCTATACCCTACACTCTACACTCTATACCTTACACTCTACACCCTACACTCTATACCCTACACTTTATACCCTACACTCTACACTCTATACCCTACACTCTATACCCTACACTCTACACCCTACACTCTATACCCTACACTCTATACCCTACACTCTACACTCTATACCCTACACTCTATACCCTACACTCTATACCCTACACTCTACCCTCTACACTCTATACCCTACACTCTATACCATACACTCTATACCCTACACTCTACACTCTAATCCCTACACTCTATACCATACACTCTATACCCTACACTCTATACCCTACACTCTATACCCTACACTCTATACTCTATACCCTACACTCTATACCATATACTCTATACCCTACACTCTACACTCTATTCCCTACACTCTACACCATACACTCTATACCCTAAACTCTATACCCTACACTCTACACTCTATACCCTACACTCTATACCCTACACTCTACACTCTATACCCTACACTCTATACCATACACTATATACCCTTCACTCTATACCATACACTCTATACCCTACACTCTATACCCTACACTATACACTCTATACCCTACACTCTACACCATACACTCTATACCCTATACAATACACTCTATACCCTACAATATATACCCTACACTCTATACCCTACACTGTACACTCTATACCGTACACTCTATACCATACACTCTATACCCTACACTCTATATCCTACACTCTATACCCTACACTCTACACTCTATACCCTACACTCTATACCATACACTCTAAACCCTACACTCTATACCCTACACTCTATACCCTAAACTCTACACTCTACTCTCTACTCACTCTACACTCTATTCCCTACACTCTATACCATACACTCTATACCCTACACTCTTTACCCTACACTATACACTCTATACCCTACACTCTACACTCTATACCATAGACTCTATACCCTACAATCTACACTCTATACCCTACAATCTATACCCTACACTCTATACCCTACACTTTATACCCTACACTCTATACCCTACGCTCTACACTCTATAACCTACACTCTATAACATACACTTTATACCCTACACTCTATACCTTACACTCTATACCCTACACTCTACACCCTACACTCTACACTCTATACCCTACACTCTATAACCTACACTCTATACCCTACACTCTTTACCCTACTCTCTACACTTTATACCCTACACTCTACACTCTATACCCTACACTCTATACCCTACACTCTACACTCTATACCCTACACTCTACACTCTATTCCCTACTCTCTATACCATACTCTCTATACCCTACACTCTTTACCCTACAATATACACTCTATACCCTACACTCTACACTCTATACCATACACTCTATACCCTACTCTCTACACTCTATACCCTACAATCTATACCCTACACTCTATACCATACACTCTAAACCCTACACTCTATACCCTACACTCTACACCCTACACTCTACACTCTATACCCTACACTCTATAACCTACACTCTATACCCTACACTCTATACCCTACTCTCTACACTTTATACCCTCCACTCTACACTCTATAACCTACAATCTACACCCTACACTCTACACTCTATACCCTACACTCTATAACCTACACTCTATACCCTACACTCTATACCCTACTCTCTACACTTTATACCCTACACTCTACACTCTATACCCTACACTCTATACCCTACACTCTACACCCTACACTCTACACTCTATACCCTACACTCTGTAACCTACACTCTATACCCTACACACTATACCCTACTCTCTACACTTTATACCCTACACTCTACACTCTATACCCTACACTCTATACCCTACACTCTACACTCTATACCCTACACTCTATACCCTACACTCTACACTCTATACCCTACTCTCTAAACCCTACACTCTATACCCTACACTCTACACTCTATACCCTACACTCTATACCCTACACTCTATACCCTACACTCTATACCCTACACTCTATACCCTACACTCTATACCCTACACTCTTCACCCTACACTTTATAGCTTACACTCTATACCCTACACTCTATACCATTCACTCTATACCCTACACTCTATACCCTACACTCTACACTCTACACCATACACTCTATACCCTACCCTCTATACCTTACACTCTATACCCTACACTCTACACATTATACCCTACACTATATACCATACACTCTACACTCTATACCCTACACTCTATACCATACACTCTATACCCTACACTTTATACCCTACACTCTACAATCTATACCCTACACTCTACACTCTACACCCTACACTCTACACTTTACACTCTATACTCTACACTCTATACCCTACACTCTATACCCTACACTCTACACTTTAACCCCTACACTCTATACCCTACACTCTATACCCTACACTCTATACCCGACACGCTATACCCTACACTCTATACCCTACACTCTATACCCTACACTCTATACCCTACATTCTACACCCTACACTCCATACCCTACACCCTATACCCTACACTCTATACCCTACACTCTACACCCTACACTCTATACCCTACACTCTATACCCTACACTCTATACCCTACACTCTATACCCTACACTCTATACCCTACACTCTATACCATACACTCTATACCATACACTCTATCCCCTACACTCTATACCATACACTCTATACTCTATACCCTACACTGTATACCCTACACTCTAAACTCTATACCCTACACTCTATACCCTACACTCTACACTCTATACCCTACACTCTACACTATATACCCTACACTCTATACCCTACAATCTATAACATACACTCTATACCATACACTCTATACCATACACTCTACACTCTATACCCTACACTCTATACCCTACACTCTACACTCTATACCCTACACTCTATACCCTACACTCTACACTCTATACCCTACACTCTATACCCTACACTCTTTACCATATACTCTATACCATACACTCTATCCCCTACACTCTATGCCATACACTCTACACTCTATACCCTACACTCTACACTCTATACCCTACACTCTACACTCTATACCCTACACTCTACACCCTACACTCTATACCATACACTCTATACCCTACACTCTACACTCTATACCCTACACTCTATACCCTACACTCTATACCCTACACCCTACGCTCTATACTCTATACTCTATACCCTACACTCTACACACTATACCCTACACTCTATTCCATACACTCTATACCCTACACTCTATACCCTACACTCTACACTCTATACCCTACACTCTACACTTTACACTCTATACCCTACACTCTATACCCTACACTCTATACTCTATACCCTACACTCTATACCGTACATTCTACACTCTATACCCTACACTCTATACCCTACACTCTAATCCCTACACTCTACACCCTACACTTTATACCCTACACTCTATACCCTACTCTCTACACTCTATACCCTACACTCTATACCCTACACTTTATACCCTACACTCTACACTCTATACCCTACACTCTATACCATACACTCTACACTCTATTCCCTACACTCTATACCATACACTCTAAACCCTACACTCTATACCCTACACTATACACTCTATACCCTACAATCTATACCCTACACTCTATACCCTACACTCTATACCATACACTCTATACCCTACACTCTATACCATACACTCTACACCATACACTCTATACCATACACTCTATACCCTACACTCTACACTCTATACCCTACACTCTATACCGTACACCCTACGCTCTATACCCTACACTCTATACCCTACACTCTATACTCTATACCCTATACTCTATTCCATACATTCTATACCCTACACTCTATACCCTACACTCTAATCCCTACACTCTACACTCTATACCCTACACTCTATACCCTACACTCTATACCATACACTTTATACCCTACACTCTACACTCTATTCTATGCACTCTATACCCTACACTCTATACCCTACACTCTACACTCTATACCCTACACTCTACACTCTATACCCTACACTCTATACCCTACACTCTACACTCTATGCCCTACACTCTATGCCCTACACTCTAATCCCTACACTCTACACTCTATATCCTACACTCTATACTCTACACTCCATACTCTACACTCTATACCCTATAGTCTACACTCTATACCCTACACTCTATACCATACACTCTAATCCCTACACTCTACACTCCATACCCTACACTCTATACCCTACACTTTACACTCTATACCCTACACTCTATACCCTACACTCTATACCCTACATTCTATACCCTACACTCTATACCCTACACTCTACACTCTATACCCTACACTCTATACCCTACACTCTATACCCTACACTCTATACCCTACACTCTATACCCTACACTCTACACTCTATACCCTACACTCTATACCATACACTCTATACCCTACACTCTACACTCTATACCCTACACTCTATAACCTACACTCTATACCCTACACTCTATACCCTACACTCTATACCCTACACTCTATACTCTACACCCTATACCCTACACTCTATACCCTACACTCTATACCCTACACTCTACACTCTATACCCTACACTCTATACCCTACACTCTATACTATACACTCTATACCCTACACTCTACACTCTATACCCTACACTCTATACCCTACACTCTATACTCTACACTCTATACTTTACACTCTATACCCTACACTCTATACCCTACACTCTACACTCTATACCGTACACTCCATACCCTCCACTCTATACCCTACACTCTACACTCTATACTCTACTCTATATACCATACACTCTATACCCTGCACTCTATACCCTACACTCTACACTCTATACCCTACACTCTATACCCTACACTCTACACTCTACACTCTATACCATACACTCTATACCCTACACTCTACACTCTATACCCTACACTCTATACCCTACACCCTACGCTCTATACCCTACACTCTATACCCTACACTCTATACTCTATACCCTACACTCTATTCCATACATTCTATACCCTACACTCTATACCCTACACTGTAATCAGTACACTCTATACCCTACACTCTATTCCCTACACTCTATACCATACACTCTATACCCTACACTCTAATCCCTACACTCTACACTCTATTCCATGCACTCTATACCCTACACTCTATACCCTACACTCTACACTCTATACCCTACACTCTACACTCTATACCCTACACCCTACGCTCTATACCCTACACTCTATACCCTACACTCTATACTTTATACCCTACACTCTATTCCATACATTCTATACCCTACACTCTATACCCTACACTGTAATCAGTACACTCTACACTCTATACCCTACACTCTATACCCTACACTCTATACCATACAATCCATACCCTACACTCTATACCCTACACTCTACACTCTATACCCTACACTCTATACCCTACACTCTAAACCCTACATTCTATACCCTACACTCTATACCCTACACTCTACACTCTATACCCTAGACTCTATACCCTACAATCTATACCCTACACTCTACACTCTATACCCTACACTCTATACCCTACACTCTATACCCTACACTCTACACTCTATACCCTACACTCTATACCATACACTCTATACCCTACACTCTACACTCTATACCCTACACTCTATACCATACACTCTATACCATACACTCTATACCCTACACTCTACACTCTATACCCGACACTCTATACCCTACACTCTATACCCTACACCCTACACTCTATACCATACACTCTATACCATACACTCTATACCCTACACTCTATACCCTACACTCTATACCCTACACTCTACACTCTATACCCTACACTCTACACTCTATACCATACACTCTATACCCTACACTCTACACTCTATACCCTACACTCTATACCCTACACTCTATACCCTACACCCTACGCTCTATACCCTATACTCTATACCCTACACTCTACACACTATACCCTACACTCTATTCCATACACTCTATACCCTACACTCTATACCCTACACTCTATTCCCTACACTCTACACTTTACACTCTATACCCTACACTCTATACCCTACACTCTATACTCTATACCCTACACTCTATACCGTACATTCTACACTCTATACCCTACACTCTATACCCTACACTCTAATCCCTACACTCTACACTCTATACCCTACACTTTATACCCTACACTCTATACCCTACTCTCTATACTCTATACCCTACACTCTATACCCTACACTTTATACCCTACACTCTACACTCTATACCCTACACTCTATAACATACACTCTACACTCTATTCCCTACACTCTATACCATACACTCTAAACCCTACACTCTATACCCTACAATATACACTCTATACCCTACAATCTATACCCTACACTCTATGCCCTACACTCTATACAATACACTCTATACCCTACACTCTACACTCTATACCCTACACTCTATACCATACACTCTATACCCTACACTCTATACCATACACTCTACACCATACACTCTATACCATACACTCTATACCCTACACTCTACACTCTATACCCTACACTCTATACCCTACACTCTATACCATACACTTTATACCCTACACTCTACACTCTATTCCATGCACTCTATACCCTACACTCTATACCCTACACTCTACACTCTATACCCTACACTCTACACTCTATACCCTACACTCTATACCCTACACTCTATACTCTATACCCTACACTCTATACCCTACACTCTACACTCTATGCCCTACACTCTATGCCCTACACTCTAATCCCTACACTCTACACTCTATATCCTACACTCTATACTCTACACTCCATACTCTACACTCTATACCCTATAGTTTACACTCTATACCCTACACTCTATACCATACACTCTAATCCCTACACTCTACACTCCATACCCTACACTCTATACCCTACACTCTATACCCTACACTCTATACCCTACACTCTATACCCTACACTCTACACTCTATACCCTACACTCTATACCATACACTCTATACCCTACACTCTACACTCTATACCCTACACTCTATAACCTACACTCTATGCCCTACACTCTATACCCTACACTCTATACCCTACACTCTATACTCTACACCCTATACCCTACACTCTATACCCTACACTCTATACCCTACACTCTACACTCTATACCCTACACTCTATACCCTACACTCTATACTATACACTCTATACCCTACACTCTACACTCTATACCCTACACTCTATACCCTACACTCTATACTCTACACTCTATACCTTACACTCTATACCCTACACTCTATACCCTACACTCTACACTCTATACCGTACACTCCATACCCTCCACTCTATACCCTACACTCTACACTCTATACTCTACTCTATATACCATACACTCTATACCCTACACTCTACACTCTATACCCTACACTCTATACCCTACACTCTACACTCTACACTCTATACCATACACTCTATACCCTACACTCTACACTCTATACCCTACACTCTATACCCTGCACTCTATACCCTACACCCTACGCTCTATACCCTACACTCTATACCCTACACTCTATACTCTATACCCTACACTCTATTCCATACATTCTATACCCCACACTCTATACCCTACACTGTAATCAGTACACTCTATACCCTACACTCTATTCCCTACACTCTATACCATACACTCTATACCCTACACTCTAATCCCTACACTCTACACTCTATTCCATGCACTCTATACCCTACACTCTATACCCTACACTCTACACTCTATACCCTACACTCTACACTCTACACTCTATACCCTGCACTCTATACCCTACACCCTACGCTCTATACCCTACACTCTATACCCTACACTCTATACTCTATACCCTACACTCTATTCCATACATTCTATACCCTACACTCTATACCCTACACTGTAATCAGTACACTCTACACTCTATACCCTACACTCTATACCCTACACTCTATACCATACAATCCATACCCTACACTCTATACCCTACACTCTACACTCTATACCCTACACTCTATACCCTACACTCTAAACCCTACATTCTATACCCTACACTCTATACCCTACACTCTACACTCTATACCCTACACTCTATACCCTACAATCTATACCCTACACTCTACACTCTATACCCTACACTCTATACCCTACACTCTATACCCTACACTCTACACTCTATACCCTACACTCTATACCGTACACTCTATACCCTACACTCTACACTCTATACCCTACACTCTATACCCTACACTCTATACCCTACACTCTATACCATACAATCCATACCCTACACTCTATACCCTACACTCTACACTCTATACCCTACACTCTATACCCTACACTCTACACTCTATACCCTACACTCTACACTCTATTCCCTACTCTCTATACCATACTCTCTATACCCTACACTCTTTACCCTACAATATACACTCTATACCCTACACTCTACACTCTATAACATACACTCTATACCCTACTCTCTACACTCTATACCCTACAATCTATACCCTACACTCTATACCATACACTCTAAACCCTACACTCTATACCCTACACTCTACACCCTACACTCTACACTCTATACCCTACACTCTATAACCTACACTCTATACCCTACACTCTATACCCTACTCTCTACACTTTATACCCTCCACTCTACACTCTATAACCTACAATCTACACCCTACACTCAATACCCTACACTCTATAACCTACACTCTATACCCTACACTCTATACCCTACTCTCTACACTTTATACCCTACACTCTACACTCTATACCCTACACTCTATACCCTACACTCTACACCCTACACTCTACACTCTATACCCTACACTCTATAACCTACACTCTATACCCTACACTCTATACCCTACTCTCTACACTTTATACCCTACACTCTACACTCTATACCCTACACTCTATACCCTACACTCTACACTCTATACCCTACACTCTATACCCTACACTATACACTCTATACCCTACACTCTACACTCTATACCCTACTCTCTAAACCCTACACTCTATACCCTACACTCTACACTCTATACCCTACACTCTATACCCTACACTCTACACTCTATACCCTACACTCTATACCCTACACTCTATACCCTACACTCTATACCCTACACTCTTCACCCTACACTTTATAGCTTACACTCTAAACCCTACACTCTATACCATTCACTCTATACCCTACACTCTATACCCTACACTCTACACTCTACACCATACACTCTATACCCTACCCTCTATACCTTACACTCTATACCCTACACTCTACACATTATACCCTACACTATATACCATACACTCTACACTCTATACCCTACACTCTATACCATACACTCTATACCCTACACTTTATACCCTACACTCTACACTCTATACCCTACACTCTACACCCTACACTCTACACTTTACACTCTATACTCTACACTCTATACCCTACACTCTATACCCTACACTCTACACTTTAACCCCTACACTCTATACCCTACACTCTACACCCTACACTCTATACCCGACACGCTATACCCTACACTCTATACCCTACACTCTATACCCTACACTCTATACCCTACATTCTACACCCTACACTCCATACCCTACACCCTATACCCTACACTCTATACCCTACACTCTACACCCTACACTCTATACCCTACACTCTATACCCTACACTCTATACCCTACACTCTATACCCTACACTCTATACCCTACACTCTATTCCCGACACGCTATACCCTACACTCTATACCCTACACTCTATACCCTACACTCTATACCCTACATTCTACACCCTACACTCCATACCCTACACCCTATACCCTACACTCTATACCCTACACTCTACACCCTACACTCTATACCCTACACTCTATACCCTACACTCTATACCCTACACTCTATACCCTACACTCTATACCCTACACTCTATACCATACACTCTATACCATACACTCTATCCCCTACACTCTATACCATACACTCTATACTCTATACCCTACACTGTATACCCTACACTCTAAACTCTATACCCTACACTCTATACCCTACACTCTACACTCTATACCCTACACTCTACACTATATACCCTACACTCTATACCCTACAATCTATAACATACACTCTATACCATACACTCTATACCATACACTCTACACTCTATACCCTACACTCTATACCCTACACTCTACACTCTATACCCTACACTCTATACCCTACACTCTACACTCTATACCCTACACTCTATACCCTACACTCTTTACCATATACTCTATACCATACACTCTATCCCCTACACTCTATCCCATACACTCTACACTCTATACCCTACACTCTACACTCTATACCCTACACTCTACACTCTATACCCTACACTCTACACCCTACACTCTATACCATACACTCTATACCCTACACTCTACACTCTATACCCTACACTCTATACCCTACACTCTATACCCTACACCCTACGCTCTATACCCTATACTCTATACCCTACACTCTACACACTATACCCTACACTCTATTTCATACACTCTATACCCTACACTCTATACCCTACACTCTACACTCTATACCCTACACTCTACACTTTACACTCTATACGCTACACTCTATACCCTACACTCTATACTCTATACCCTACACTCTATACCGTACATTCTACACTCTATACCCTACACTCTATACCCTACACTCTAATCCCTACACTCTACACTCTATACCCTACACATTATACCCTACACTCTATACCCTACTCTCTACACTCTATACCCTACACTCTATACCCTACACTTTATACCCTACACTCTACACTCTATACCCTACACTCTATACCATACACTCTACACTCTATTCCCTACACTCTATACCATACACTCTAAACCCTACACTCTATACCCTACACTATACACTCTATACCCTACAATCTATACCCTACACTCTATACCCTACACTCTATACCATACACTCTATACCCTACACTCTATACCATACACTCTACACCATACACTCTATACCATACACTCTATACCCTACACTCTACACTCTATACCCTACACTCTATACCGTACACCCTACGCTCTATACCCTACACTCTATACCCTACACTCTATACTCTATACACTATACTCTATTCCATACATTCTATACCCTACACTCTATACCCTACACTCTAATCCCTACACTCTACACTCTATACCCTACACTCTATACCCTACACTCTATACCATACACTTTATACCCTACACTCTACACTCTATTCTATGCACTCTATACCCTACACTCTATACCCTACACTCTACACTCTATACCCTACACTCTACACTCTATACCCTACACTCTATACCCTACACTCTATACTCTATACCCTACACTCTATGCCCTACACTCTACACTCTATGCCCTACACTCTATGCCCTACACTCTAATCCCTACACTCTACACTCTATATCCTACACTCTATACTCTACACTCCATACGCTACACTCTATACCCTATAGTCTACACTCTATACCCTACACTCTATACCATACACTCTAATCCCTACACTCTACACTCCATACCCTACACTCTATACCCTACACTTTACACTCTATACCCTACACTCTATACCCTACACTCTATACCCTACATTCTATACCCTACACTCTATACCCTACACTCTACACTCTATACCCTACACTCTATACCCTACACTCTATACCCTACACTCTATACCCTACACTCTATACCCTACACTCTACACTCTATACCCTACACTCTATACCATACACTCTATACCCTACACTCTACACTCTATACCCTACACTCTATAACCTACACTCTATACCCTACACTCTATACCCTACACACTATACCCTACACTCTATACTCTACACCCTATACCCTACACTATATACCCTACACTCTATACCCTACACTCTACACTCTATACCCTACACTCTATACCCTACACTCTATACTATACACTCTATACCCTACACTCTACACTCTATACCCTACACTCTATACCCTACACTCTATACTCTGCACTCTATACCTTACACTCTATACCCTACACTCTATACCCTACACTCTACACTCTATACCGTACACTCCATACCCTCCACTCTATACCCTACACTCTACACTCTATACTCTACTCTATATACCATACACTCTATACCCTGCACTCTATACCCTACACTCTACACTCTATACCCTACACTCTATACCCTACACTCTACACTCTACACTCTATACCATACACTCTATACCCTACACTCTACACTCTATACCCTACACTCTATACCCTGCACTCTATACCCTACACCCTACGCTCTATACCCTACACTCTATACCCTACACTCTATACTCTATACCCTACACTCTATTCCATACATTCTATACCCTACACTCTATACCCTACACTGTAATTAGTACACTCTATACCCTACACTCTATTCCCTACACTCAATACCATACACTCTATACCCTACACTCTAATCCCTACACTCTACACTCTATTCCATGCACTCTATACCCTACACTCTATACCCTACACTCTACACTCTATACCCTACACTCTACACTCTATACCCTACACCCTACGCTCTATACCCTACACTCTATACCCTACACTCTATACTTTATACCCTACACTCTATTCCATACATTCTATACCCTACACTCTATACCCTACACTGTAATCAGTACACTCTACACTCTATACCCTACACTCTATACCCTACACTCTATACCATACAATCCATACCCTACACTCTATACCCTACACTCTACACTCTATACCCTACACTCTATACCCTACACTCTAAACCCTACATTCTATACCCTACACTCTATACCCTACACTCTACACTCTATACCCTAGACTCTATACCCTACAATCTATACCCTACACTCTACACTCTATACCCTACACTCTATACCCTACACTCTATACCCTACACTCTACACTCTATACCCTACACTCTATACCGTACACTCTATACCCTACACTCTACACTCTATACCCTACACTCTATACCATACACTCTATACCATACACTCTATACCCTACACTCTACACTCTATACCCGACACTCTATACCCTACACTCTATACCCTACACCCTACACTCTATACCATACACTCTATACCATACACTCTATACCCTACACTCTACACTCTATACCCTACACTCTATACCCTACACTCTACACTCTATACCCTACACTCTACACTCTATACCATACACTCTATACCCTACACTCTACACTCTATACCCTACACTCTATACCCTACACTCTATACCCTACACCCTACGCTCTATACCCTATACTCTATACCCTACACTCTACACACTATACCCTACACTCTATTCCATACACTCTATACCCTACACTCTATACCCTACACTCTACACTCTATACCCTACACTCTACACTTTACACTCTATACCCTACACTCTATACCCTACACTCTATACTCTATACCCTACACTCTATACCGTACATTCTACACTCTATACCCTACACTCTATACCCTACACTCTAATCCCTACACTCTACACTCTATACCCTACACTTTATACCCTACACTCTATACCCTACTCTCTACACTCTATACCCTACACTCTATACCCTACACTTTTTACCCTACACTCTACACTCTATACCCTACACTCTATACCATACACTCTACACTCTATTCCCTACACTCTATACCATACACTCTAAACCCTACACTCTACACCCTACACTATACACTCTATACCCTACAATCTATACCCTACACTCTATGCCCTACACTCTATACAATACACTCTATACCCTACACTCTACACTCTATACCCTACACTCTATACCATACACTCTATACCCTACACTCTATACCATACACTCTACACCATACACTCTATACCATACACTCTATACCCTACACTCTACACTCTATACCCTACACTTCATACCCTACACTCTATACCATACACTCTATACCCTACACTCTACACTCTATACCCTACACTCTATACCCTACACTCTATACCGTACACCCTACGCTCTATACCCTACACTCTATACCCTACACTCTATACTCTATACCCTATACTCTATTCCATACATTCTATACCCTACACTCTATACCCTACACTCTAATCCCTACACTCTACACTCTATACCCTACACTCTATACCCTACACTCTATACCATACACTTTATACCCTACACTCTACACTCTATTCCATGCACTCTATACCCTACACTCTATACCCTACACTCTACACTCTATACCCTACACTCTACACTCTATACCCTACACTCTATACCCTACACTCTATACTCTATACCCTACACTCTATACCCTACACTCTACACTCTATACCCTACACTCTACACTCTATACCATACACTCTATACCCTACACTCTACACTCTATACCCTACACTCTATACCCTACACTCTATACCCTACACCCTACGCTCTATACCCTATACTCTATACCCTACACTCTACACACTATACCCTACACTCTATTCCATACACTCTATACCCTACACTCTATACCCTACACTCTACACTCTATACCCTACACTCTACACTTTACACTCTATACCCTACACTCTATACCCTACACTCTATACTCTATACCCTACACTCTATACCGTACATTCTACACTCTATACCCTACACTCTATACCCTACACTCTAATCCCTACACTCTACACTCTATACCCTACACTTTATACCCTACACTCTATACCCTACTCTCTACACTCTATACCCTACACTCTATACCCTACACTTTTTACCCTACACTCTACACTCTATACCCTACACTCTATACCATACACTCTACACTCTATTCCCTACACTCTATACCATACACTCTAAACCCTACACTCTATACCCTACACTATACACTCTATACCCTACAATCTATACCCTACACTCTATGCCCTACACTCTATACAATACACTCTATACCCTACACTCTACACTCTATACCCTACACTCTATACCATACACTCTATACCCTACACTCTATACCATACACTCTACACCATACACTCTATACCATACACTCTATACCCTACACTCTACACTCTATACCCTACACTTCATACCCTACACTCTATACCATACACTCTATACCCTACACTCTACACTCTATACCCTACACTCTATACCCTACACTCTATACCGTACACCCTACGCTCTATACCCTACACTCTATACCCTACACTCTATACTCTATACCCTATACTCTATTCCATACATTCTATACCCTACACTCTATACCCTACACTCTAATCCCTACACTCTACACTCTATACCCTACACTCTATACCCTACACTCTATACCATACACTTTATACCCTACACTCTACACTCTATTCCATGCACTCTATACCCTACACTCTATACCCTACACTCTACACTCTATACCCTACACTCTACACTCTATACCCTACACTCTATACCCTACACTCTATACTCTATACCCTACACTCTATACCCTACACTCTACACTCTATGCCCTACACTCTATGCCCTACACTCTAATCCCTACACTCTACACTCTATATCCTACACTCTATACTCTACACTCCATACTCTACACTCTATACCCTATAGTCTACACTCTATACCCTACACTCTATACCATACACTCTAATCCCTACACTCTACACTCCATACCCTACACTCTATACCCTACACTCTACACTCTATACCCTACACTCTATACCCTACACTCTATACCCTACATTCTATACCCTACACTCTATACCCTACACTCTACACTCTATACCCTACACTCTATACCCTACACTCTATACCCTACACTCTATACCCTACACTCTATACCCTACACTCTACACTCTATACCCTACACTCTATACCATACACTCTATACCCTACACTCTACACTCTATACCCTACACTCTATAACCTACACTCTATGCCCTACACTCTATACCCTACACTCTATACCCTACACTCTATACTCTACACCCTATACCCTACACTCTATACCCTACACTCTATACCCTACACTCTACACTCTATACCCTACACTCTATACCCTACACTCTATACTATACACTCTATACCCTACACTCTACACTCTATACCCTACACTCTATACCCTACACTCTATACTCTACACTCTATACCTTACACTCTATACCCTACACTCTATACCCTACACTCTACACTCTATACCGTACACTCCATACCCTCCACTCTATACCCTACACTCTACACTCTATACTCTACTCTATATACCATACACTCTATACCCTACACTCTACACTCTATACCCTACACTCTATACCCTACACTCTACACTCTACACTCTATACCATACACTCTATACCCTACACTCTACACTCTATACCCTACACTCTATACCCTGCACTCTATACCCTACACCCTACGCTCTATACCCTACACTCTATACCCTACACTCTATACTCTATACCCTACACTCTATTCCATACATTCTATACCCCACACTCTATACCCTACACTGTAATCAGTACACTCTATACCCTACACTCTATTCCCTACACTCTATACCATACACTCTATACCCTACACTCTAATCCCTACACTCTACACTCTATTCCATGCACTCTATACCCTACACTCTATACCCTACACTCTACACTCTATACCCTACACTCTACACTCTACACTCTATACCCTGCACTCTATACCCTACACCCTACGCTCTATACCCTACACTCTATACCCTACACTCTATACTCTATACCCTACACTCTATTCCATACATTCTATACCCTACACTCTATACCCTACACTGTAATCAGTACACTCTACACTCTATACCCTACACTCTATACCCTACACTCTATACCATACAATCCATATCCTACACTCTATACCCTACACTCTACACTCTATACCCTACACTCTATACCCTACACTCTAAACCCTACATTCTATACCCTACACTCTATACCCTACACTCTACACTCTATACCCTACACTCTATACCCTACAATCTATACCCTACACTCTACACTCTATACCCTACACTCTATACCCTACACTCTATACCCTACACTCTACACTCTATACCCTACACTCTATACCGTACACTCTATACCCTACACTCTACACTCTATACCCTACACTCTATACCCTACACTCTATACCCTACACTCTATACCATACAATCCATACCCTACACTCTATACCCTACACTCTACACTCTATACCCTACACTCTATACCCTACACTCTACACTCTATACCCTACACTCTACACTCTATTCCCTACTCTCTATACCATACTCTCTATACCCTACACTCTTTACCCTACAATATACACTCTATACCCTACACTCTACACTCTATAACATACACTCTATACCCTACTCTCTACACTCTATACCCTACAATCTATACCCTACACTCTATACCATACACTCTAAACCCTACACTCTATACCCTACACTCTACACCGTACACTCTACACTCTATACCCTACACTCTATAACCTACACTCTATACCCTACACTCTATACCCTACTCTCTACACTTTATACCCTCCACTCTACACTCTATAACCTACAATCTACACCCTACACTCTACACTCAATACCCTACACTCTATAACCTACACTCTATACCCTACACTCTATACCCTACTCTCTACACTTTATACCCTACACTCTACACTCTATACCCTACACTCTATACCCTACACTCTACACCCTACACTCTACACTCTATACCCTACACTCTATAACCTACACTCTATACCCTACACTCTATACCCTACTCTCTACACTTTATACCCTACACTCTACACTCTATACCCTACACTCTATACTCTACACTCTATACCCTACACTCTATACCCTACACTCTACACTCTATACCCTACACTCTACACTCTATACCCTACTCTCTAAACCCTACACTCTATACCCTACACTCTACACTCTATACCCTACACTCTACACTCTATACCCTACACCCTACGCTCTATACCCTACACTCTATACCCTACACTCTATACTTTATACCCTACACTCTATTCCATACATTCTATACCCTACACTCTATACCCTACACTGTAATCAGTACACTCTACACTCTATACCCTACACTCTATACCCTACACTCTATACCATACAATCCATACCCTACACTCTATACCCTACACTCTACACTCTATACCCTACACTCTATACCCTACACTCTAAACCCTACATTCTATACCCTACACTCTATACCCTACACTCTACACTCTATACCCTAGACTCTATACCCTACAATCTATACCCTACACTCTACACTCTATACCCTACACTCTATACCCTACACTCTATACCCTACACTCTACACTCTATACCCTACACTCTATACCGTACACTCTATACCCTACACTCTACACTCTATACCCTACACTCTATACCATACACTCTATACCATACACTCTATACCCTACACTCTACACTCTATACCCGACACTCTATACCCTACACTCTATACCCTACACCCTACACTCTATACCATACACTCTATACCATACACTCTATACCCTACACTCTACACTCTATACCCTACACTCTATACCCTACACTCTACACTCTATACCCTACACTCTACACTCTATACCATACACTCTATACCCTACACTCTACACTCTATACCCTACACTCTATACCCTACACTCTATACCCTACACCCTACGCTCTATACCCTATACTCTATACCCTACACTCTACACACTATACCCTACACTCTATTCCATACACTCTATACCCTACACTCTATACCCTACACTCTACACTCTATACCCTACACTCTACACTTTACACTCTATACCCTACACTCTATACCCTACACTCTATACTCTATACCCTACACTCTATACCGTACATTCTACACTCTATACCCTACACTCTATACCCTACACTCTAATCCCTACACTCTACACTCTATACCCTACACTTTATACCCTACACTCTATACCCTACTCTCTACACTCTATACCCTACACTCTATACCCTACACTTTTTACCCTACACTCTACACTCTATACCCTACACTCTATACCATACACTCTACACTCTATTCCCTACACTCTATACCATACACTCTAAACCCTACACTCTATACCCTACACTATACACTCTATACCCTACAATCTATACCCTACACTCTATGCCCTACACTCTATACAATACACTCTATACCCTACACTCTACACTCTATACCCTACACTCTATACCATACACTCTATACCCTACACTCTATACCATACACTCTACACCATACACTCTATACCATACACTCTATACCCTACACTCTACACTCTATACCCTACACTTCATACCCTACACTCTATACCATACACTCTATACCCTACACTCTACACTCTATACCCTACACTCTATACCCTACACTCTATACCGTACACCCTACGCTCTATACCCTACACTCTATACCCTACACTCTATACTCTATACCCTATACTCTATTCCATACATTCTATACCCTACACTCTATACCCTACACTCTAATCCCTACACTCTACACTCTATACCCTACACTCTATACCCTACACTCTATACCATACACTTTATACCCTACACTCTACACTCTATTCCATGCACTCTATACCCTACACTCTATACCCTACACTCTACACTCTATACCCTACACTCTACACTCTATACCCTACACTCTATACCCTACACTCTATACTCTATACCCTACACTCTATACCCTACACTCTACACTCTATACCCTACACTCTACACTCTATACCATACACTCTATACCCTACACTCTACACTCTATACCCTACACTCTATACCCTACACTCTATACCCTACACCCTACGCTCTATACCCTATACTCTATACCCTACACTCTACACACTATACCCTACACTCTATTCCATACACTCTATACCCTACACTCTATACCCTACACTCTACACTCTATACCCTACACTCTACACTTTACACTCTATACCCTACACTCTATACCCTACACTCTATACTCTATACCCTACACTCTATACCGTACATTCTACACTCTATACCCTACACTCTATACCCTACACTCTAATCCCTACACTCTACACTCTATACCCTACACTTTATACCCTACACTCTATACCCTACTCTCTACACTCTATACCCTACACTCTATACCCTACACTTTTTACCCTACACTCTACACTCTATACCCTACACTCTATACCATACACTCTACACTCTATTCCCTACACTCTATACCATACACTCTAAACCCTACACTCTATACCCTACACTATACACTCTATACCCTACAATCTATACCCTACACTCTATGCCCTACACTCTATACAATACACTCTATACCCTACACTCTACACTCTATACCCTACACTCTATACCATACACTCTATACCCTACACTCTATACCATACACTCTACACCATACACTCTATACCATACACTCTATACCCTACACTCTACACTCTATACCCTACACTTCATACCCTACACTCTATACCATACACTCTATACCCTACACTCTACACTCTATACCCTACACTCTATACCCTACACTCTATACCGTACACCCTACGCTCTATACCCTACACTCTATACCCTACACTCTATACTCTATACCCTATACTCTATTCCATACATTCTATACCCTACACTCTATACCCTACACTCTAATCCCTACACTCTACACTCTATACCCTACACTCTATACCCTACACTCTATACCATACACTTTATACCCTACACTCTACACTCTATTCCATGCACTCTATACCCTACACTCTATACCCTACACTCTACACTCTACACCCTACACTCTACACTCTATACCCTACACTCTATACCCTACACTCTATACTCTATACCCTACACTCTATACCCTACACTCTACACTCTATGCCCTACACTCTATGCCCTACACTCTAATCCCTACACTCTACACTCTATATCCTACACTCTATACTCTACACTCCATACTCTACACTCTATACCCTATAGTCTACACTCTATACCCTACACTCTATACCATACACTCTAATCCCTACACTCTACACTCCATACCCTACACTCTATACCCTACACTCTACACTCTATACCCTACACTCTATACCCTACACTCTATACCCTACATTCTATACCCTA
Organism: Ranitomeya imitator; assembly: GCF_032444005.1. NCBI lineage: Eukaryota > Metazoa > Chordata > Amphibia > Anura > Dendrobatidae > Ranitomeya > Ranitomeya imitator. The sequence goes on from NW_027194871.1 coordinate 174,087, forward strand.
CACTCTATACCCTACACTCTACACTCTATACCCTACACTCTATACCCTACACTCTATACCCTACACTCTATACCCTACACTCTATACCCTACACTCTACACTCTATACCCTACACTCTATACCATACACTCTATACCCTACACTCTACACTCTATACCCTACACTCTATAACCTACACTCTATGCCCTACACTCTATACCCTACACTCTATACCCTACACTCTATACTCTACACCCTATACCCTACACTCTATACCCTACACTCTATACCCTACACTCTACACTCTATACCCTACACTCTATACCCTACACTCTATACTATACACTCTATACCCTACACTCTACACTCTATACCCTACACTCTATACCCTACACTCTATACTCTACACTCTATACCTTACACTCTATACCCTACACTCTATACCCTACACTCTACACTCTATACCGTACACTCCATACCCTCCACTCTATACCCTACACTCTACACTCTATACTCTACTCTATATACCATACACTCTATACCCTACACTCTACACTCTATACCCTACACTCTATACCCTACACTCTACACTCTACACTCTATACCATACACTCTATACCCTACACTCTACACTCTATACCCTACACTCTATACCCTGCACTCTATACCCTACACCCTACGCTCTATACCCTACACTCTATACCCTACACTCTATACTCTATACCCTACACTCTATTCCATACATTCTATACCCCACACTCTATACCCTACACTGTAATCAGTACACTCTATACCCTACACTCTATTCCCTACACTCTATACCATACACTCTATACCCTACACTCTAATCCCTACACTCTACACTCTATTCCATGCACTCTATACCCTACACTCTATACCCTACACTCTACACTCTATACCCTACACTCTACACTCTACACTCTATACCCTGCACTCTATACCCTACACCCTACGCTCTATACCCTACACTCTATACCCTACACTCTATACTCTATACCCTACACTCTATTCCATACATTCTATACCCTACACTCTATACCCTACACTGTAATCAGTACACTCTACACTCTATACCCTACACTCTATACCCTACACTCTATACCATACAATCCATATCCTACACTCTATACCCTACACTCTACACTCTATACCCTACACTCTATACCCTACACTCTAAACCCTACATTCTATACCCTACACTCTATACCCTACACTCTACACTCTATACCCTACACTCTATACCCTACAATCTATACCCTACACTCTACACTCTATACCCTACACTCTATACCCTACACTCTATACCCTACACTCTATACCCTACACTCTACACTCTATACCCTACACTCTATACCGTACACTCTATACCCTACACTCTACACTCTATACCCTACACTCTATACCCTACACTCTATACCCTACACTCTATACCATACAATCCATACCCTACACTCTATACCCTACACTCTACACTCTATACCCTACACTCTATACCCTACACTCTACACTCTATACCCTACACTCTACACTCTATTCCCTACTCTCTATACCATACTCTCTATACCCTACACTCTTTACCCTACAATATACACTCTATACCCTACACTCTACACTCTATAACATACACTCTATACCCTACTCTCTACACTCTATACCCTACAATCTATACCCTACACTCTATACCATACACTCTAAACCCTACACTCTATACCCTACACTCTACACCGTACACTCTACACTCTATACCCTACACTCTATAACCTACACTCTATACCCTACACTCTATACCCTACTCTCTACACTTTATACCCTCCACTCTACACTCTATAACCTACAATCTACACCCTACACTCTACACTCAATACCCTACACTCTATAACCTACACTCTATACCCTACACTCTATACCCTACTCTCTACACTTTATACCCTACACTCTACACTCTATACCCTACACTCTATACCCTACACTCTACACCCTACACTCTACACTCTATACCCTACACTCTATAACCTACACTCTATACCCTACACTCTATACCCTACTCTCTACACTTTATACCCTACACTCTACACTCTATACCCTACACTCTATACTCTACACTCTATACCCTACACTCTATACCCTACACTCTACACTCTATACCCTACACTCTACACTCTATACCCTACTCTCTAAACCCTACACTCTATACCCTACACTCTACACTCTATACCCTACACTCTATACCCTACACTCTACACTCTTTACCCTACACTCTATACCCTACACTCTATACCCTACACTCTATACCCTACACTCTTCACCCTACACTTTATAGCTTACACTCTAAACCCTACACTCTATACCATTCACTCTATACCCTACACTCTATACCCTACACTCTACACTCTACACCATACACTCTATACCCTACCCTCTATACCTTACACTCTATACCCTACACTCTACACATTATACCCTACACTATATACCATACACTCTACACTCTATACCCTACACTCTATACCATACACTCTATACCCTACACTTTATACCCTACACTCTACACTCTATACCCTACACTCTACACTCTACACCCTACACTCTACACTTTACACTCTATACTCTACACTCTATACCCTACACTCTATACCCTACACTCTACACTTTAACCCCTACACTCTATACCCTACACTCTACACCCTACACTCTATACCCGACACGCTATACCCTACACTCTATACCCTACACTCTATACCCTACACTCTATACCCTACATTCTACACCCTACACTCCATACCCTACACCCTATACCCTACACTCTATACCCTACACTCTACACCCTACACTCTATACCCTACACTCTATACCCTACACTCTACACCCTACACTCTATACCCTACACTCTATACCATACACTCTATACCATATACTCTATCCCCTACACTCTATACCATACACTCTATACTCTATACCCTACACTGTATACCCTACACTCTAAACTCTATACCCTACACTCTATACCCTACACTCTACACTCTATACCCTACACTCTACACTATATACCCTACACTCTATACCCTACAATCTATAACATACACTCTATACCATACACTCTATACCATACACTCTACACTCTATACCCTACACTCTATACCCTACACTCTACACTCTATACCCTACACTCTATACCCTACACTCTACACTCTATACCCTACACTCTATACCCTACACTCTTTACCATACACTCTATACCATACACTCTATCTTCTACACTCTATCCCATACACTCTACACTCTATACCCTACACTCTACACTCTATACCCTACACTCTACACTCTATACCCTACACTCTACACCCTACACTCTATACCATACACTCTATACCCTACACTCTACACTCTATACCCTACACTCTATACCCTACACTCTATACCCTACACCCTACGCTCTATACCCTATACTCTATACCCTACACTCTACACACTATACCCTACACTCTATTCCATACACTCTATACCCTACACTCTATACCCTACACTCTACACTCTATACCCTACACTCTACACTTTACACTCTATACCCTACACTCTACACTCTATGCCCTACACTCTATGCCCTACACTCTAATCCCTACACTCTACACTCTATATCCTACACTCTATACTCTACACTCCATACTCTACACTCTATACCCTATAGTCTACACTCTATACCCTACACTCTATACCATACACTCTAATCCCTACACTCTACACTCCATACCCTACACTCTATACCCTACACTCTACACTCTATACCCTACACTCTATACCCTACACTCTATACCCTACATTCTATACCCTACACTCTATACCCTACACTCTACACTCTATACCCTACACTCTATACCCTACACTCTATACCCTACACTCTATACCCTACACTCTATACCCTACACTCTACACTCTATACCCTACACTCTATACCATACACTCTATACCCTACACTCTACACTCTATACCCTACACTCTATAACCTACACTCTATACCCTACACTCTGTACCCTACACTCTATACCCTACACTCTATACTCTACACCCTATACCCTACACTCTATACCCTACACTCTATACCCTACACTCTACACTCTATACCCTACACTCTATACCCTACACTCTATACTATACACTCTATACCCTACACTCTACACTCTATACCCTACACTCTATACCCTACACTCTATACTCTACACTCTATACCTTACACTCTATACCCTACACTCTATACCCTACACTCTACACTCTATACCGTACACTCCATACCCTCCACTCTATACCCTACACTCTACACTCTATACTCTACACTCTATACCCTACACTCTACACTCTATACCCTACACTCTATACCCTACACTGTACACTCTATACCCTACACTCTACACTCTATACCCTACACCCTACGCTCTATACCCTACACTCTATACCCTACACTCTATACTCTATGCCCTACACTCTATTCCATACATTCTATACCCTACACTCTATACCCTACACTGTAATCAGTACACTCTACACTCTATACCCTACACTCTATACCCTACACTCTATACCATACAATCCATACCCTACACTCTATACCCTACACTCTACACTCTATACCCTACACTCTATACCCTACACTCTAAACCCTACATTCTATACCCTACACTCTATACCCTACACTCTACACTCTATACCCTAGACTCTATACCCTACAATCTATACCCTACACTCTACACTCTATACCCTACACTCTATACCCTACACTCTATACCCTACACTCTACACTCTATACCCTACACTCTATACCGTACACTCTATACCCTACACTCTACACTCTATACCCTACACTCTATACCATACACTCTATACCATACACTCTATACCCTACACTCTACACTCTATACCCTACACTCTATACCCTACACTCTATACCCTACACCCTACACTCTATACCATACACTCTATACCATACACTCTATACCCTACACTCTACACTCTATACCCTACACTCTATACCCTACACTCTACACTCTATACCCTACACTCTACACTCTATACCCTACACTCTACACCCTACACTCTATACCATACACTCTATACCGTACACTCTACACTCTATACCCTACACTCTATACCCTACACTCTATACCCTACACCCTACGCTCTATACCCTATACTCTGTACCCTACACTCTACACACTATACCCTACACTCTATTCCATACACTCTATACCGTACACTCTATACCCTACACTCTACACTCTATACCCTACACTCTACACTTTACACTCTATACCCTACACTCTATACCCTACACTCTATACTCTATAACCTACACTCTATACCGTACATTCTACACTCTATACCCTACACTCTATACCCTACACTCTAATCCCTACACTCTACACTCTATACCCTACACTTTATACCCTACACTCTATACCCTACTCTCTACACTCTATACCCTACACTCTATACCCTACACTTTATACCCTACACTCTACACTCTATACCCTACACTCTATACCATACACTCTACACTCTATTCCCTACACTCTATACCATACACTCTAAACCCTACACTCTATACCCTACACTATACACTCTATACCCTACAATCTATACCCTACACTCTATGCCCTACACTCTATACAATACACTCTATACCCTACACTCTACACTCTATACCCTACACTCTATACCATACACTCTATACCCTACACTCTATACCATACACTCTACACCATACACTCTATACCATACACCCTATACCCTACACTCTACACTCTATACCCTACACTTCATACCCTACACTCTATACCATACACTCTATACCCTACACTCTACACTCTATACCCTACACTCTATACCCTACACTCTATACCGTACACCCTACGCTCTATACCCTACACTCTATACCCTACACTCTAATCCCTACACTCTACACTCTATACCCTACACTCTATACCCTACACTTTATACCCTACACTCTACACTCTATTCCATGCACTCTATTCCCTACACTCTATACCCTACACTCTACACTCTATACCCTACACTCTACACTCTATACCCTACACTCTATACCCTACACTCTATACTCTATACCCTACACTCTATACCCTACACTCTACACTCTATGCCCTACACTCTATGCCCTACACTCTAATCCCTACACTCTACACTCTATATCCTACACTCTATACTCTACACTCCATACTCTACACTCTATACCCTATAGTCTACACTCTATACCCTACACTCTATACCATACACTCTAATCCCTACACTCTACACTCCATACCCTACACTCTATACCCTACACTCTACACTCTATACCCTACACTCTATACCCTACACTCTATACCCTACATTCTATACCCTACACTCTATACCCTACACTCTACACTCTATACCCTACACTCTATACCCTACACTCTATACCCTACACTCTATACCCTACACTCTATACCCTACACTCTACACTCTATACCCTACACTCTATACCATACACTCTATACCCTACACTCTACACTCTATACCCTACACTCTATAACCTACACTCTATACCCTACACTCTATACCCTACACTCTATACCCTACACTCTATACTCTACACCCTATACCCTACACTCTATACCCTACACTCTATACCCTACACTCTACACTCTATACCCTACACTCTATACCCTACACTCTATACTATACACTCTATACCCTACACTCTACACTCTATACCCTACACTCTATACCCTACACTCTATACTCTACACTCTATACCTTACACTCTATACCCTACACTCTATACCCTACACTCTACACTCTATACCGTACACTCCATACCCTCCACTCTATACCCTACACTCTACACTCTATACTCTACTCTATATACCATACACTCTATACCCTACACTCTATACCCTACACTCTACACTCTATACCCTACACTCTATACCCTACACTCTACACTCTACACTCTATACCATACACTCTATACCCTACACTCTACACTCTATACCCTACACTCTATACCCTGCACTCTATACCCTACACCCTACGCTCTATACCCTACACTCTATACCCTACACTCTATACTCTATACCCTACACTCTATTCCATACATTCTATACCCTACACTCTATACCCTACACTGTAATCAGTACACTCTATACCCTACACTCTATTCCCTACACTCTATACCATACACTCTATACCCTACACTCTAATCCCTACACTCTACACTCTATTCCATGCACTCTATACCCTACACTCTATACCCTACACTCTACACTCTATACCCTACACTCTACACTCTACACTCTATACCCTGCACTCTATACCCTACACTCTACGCTCTATACCCTACACTCTATACCCTACACTCTATACTCTATACCCTACACTCTATTCCATACATTCTATACCCTACACTCTATACCCTACACTGTAATCAGTACACTCTACACTCTATACCCTACACTCTATACCCTACACTCTATAACATGCAATCCATACCCTACACTCTATATCCTACACTCTACACTCTATACCCTACACTCTATACCCTACACTCTAAACCCTACATTCTATACCCTACACTCTATACCCTACACTCTACACTCTATACCCTACACTCTATACCCTACAATCTATACCCTACACTCTACACTCTATACCCTACACTCTATACCCTACACTCTATACCCTACACTCTACACTCTATACCCTACACTCTATACCGTACACTCTATACCCTACACTCTACACTCTATACCCTACACTCTATACCCTACACTCTATACCCTACACTCTATACCATACAATATATACCCTACACTCTATACCCTACACTCTACACTCTATACCCTACACTCTATACCCTACACTCTACACTCTATACCCTACACTCTACACTCTATTCCCTATTCTCTATACCATACTCTCTATACCCTACACTCTTTACCCTACAATATACACTCTATACCCTACACTCTACACTCTATACCATACACTCTATACCCTACTCTCTACACTCTATACCCTACAATCTATACCCTACACTCTATACCATACACTCTAAACCCTACACTTTATACCCTACACTCTACACCCTACACTCTACACTCTATACCCTACACTCTATAACCTACACTCTATACCCTACACTCTATACCCTACTCTCTACACTTTATACCCTCCACTCTACACTCTATAACCTACAATCTACACCCTACACTCTACACTCAATACCCTACACTCTATAACCTACACTCTATACCCTACACTCTATACCCTACTCTCTACACTTTATACCCTACACTCTACACTCTATACCCTACACTCTATACCCTACACTCTACACCCTACACTCTACACTCTATACCCTACACTCTATAACCTACACTCTATACCCTACACTCTATACCCTACTCTCTACACTTTATACCCTACACTCTACACTCTATACCCTACACTCTATACCCTACACTCTACACTCTATACCCTACACTCTATACCCTACACTCTACACTCTATACCCTACACTCTACACTCTATACCCTACACTCTATACCCTACACTCTACACTCTATACCCTACACTCTATACCCTACACTCTACACTCTATACCCTACACTCTACACTCTATACCCTACTCTCTAAACCCTACACTCTATACCCTACACTCTACACTCTATACCCTACACTCTATACCCTACACTCTACACTCTATACCCTACACTCTATACCCTACACTCTATACCCTACACTCTATATCCTACACTCTATACCCTACACTCTTCACCCTACACTTTATAGCTTACACTCTAAACCCTACACTCTATACCATTCACTCTATACCCTACACTCTATACCCTACACTCTACACTCTACACCATACACTCTATACCCTACCCTCTATACCTTACACTCTATACCCTACACTCTACACATTATACCCTACACTATATACCATACACTCTACACTCTATACCCTACACTCTATACCATACACTCTATACCCTACACTTTATACCCTACACTCTACACTCTATACCCTACACTCTACACTCTACACCCTACACTCTACACTTTACACTCTATACTCTACACTCTATACCCTACACTCTATACCCTACACTCTACACTTTAACCCCTACACTCTATACCCTACACTCTACACCCTACACTCTATACCCGACACGCTATACCCTACACTCTATACCCTACACTCTATACCCTACACTCTATACCCTACATTCTACACCCTACACTCCATACCCTACACCCTATACCCTACACTCTATACCCTACACTCTACACCCTACACTCTACACCCTACACTCTATACCCTACACTCTATACCCTACACTCTATACCCTACACTCTATATCCTACACTCTATACCATACACTCTATACCATATACTCTATCCCCTACACTCTATACCATACACTCTATACTCTATACCCTACACTATATACCCTACACTCTAAACTCTATACCCTACACTCTATACCCTACACTCTACACTCTATACCCTACACTCTACACTATATACCCTACACTCTATACCCTACAATCTATAACATACACTCTTTACCATACACTCTATACCATACACTCTACACTCTATACCCTACACTCTATACCCTACACTCTACACTCTATACCCTACACTCTATACCCTACACTCTACACTCTATACCCTACACTCTATACCCTACACTCTTTACCATACACTCTATACCATACACTCTATCCCCTACACTCTATCCCATACACTCTACACTCTATACCCTACACTCTACACTCTATACCCTACACTCTACACTCTATACCCTACACTCTACACCCTACACTCTATACCATACACTCTATACCCTACACTCTACACTCTATACCCTACACTCTATACCCTACACCCTACGCTCTATACCCTATACTCTATACCCTACACTCTACACACTATACCCTACACTCTATTCCATACACTCTATACCCTACACTCTATACCCTACACTCTACACTCTATACCCTACACTCTACACTTTACACTCTATACCCTACACTCTATACCCTACACTCTATACTCTATACCCTACACTCTATACCGTACATTCTACACTCTATACCCTACACTCTATACCCTACACTCTAATCCCTACACTCTACACTCTATACCCTACACTTTATACCCTACACTCTATACCCTACTCTCTACAATCTATACCCTACACTCTATACCCTACACTTTATACCCTACACTCTACACTCTATACCCTACACTCTATACCATACACTCTACACTCTATTCCCTACACTCTATACCATACACTCTAAACCCTACACTCTATACCCTACACTATACACTCTATACCCTACAATCTATACCCTACACTCTATGCCCTACACTCTATACAATACACTCTATACCCTACACTCTACACTCTATACCCTACACTCTATACCATACACTCTATACCCTACACTCTATACCATACACTCTACACCATACACTCTATACCATACACTCTATACCCTACACTCTACACTCTATACCCTACACTTCATACCCTACACTCTATACCATACACTCTATACCCTACACTCTACACTCTATACCCTACACTCTATACCCTACACTCTATACCGTACACCCTACGCTCTATACCCTACACTCTATACTCTATACCCTATACTCTATTCCATACATTCTATACCCTACACTCTATACCCTACACTCTAATCCCTACACTCTACACTCTATACCCTACACTCTATACCCTACACTCTATACCATACACTTTATACCCTACACTCTACACTCTATTCCATGCACTCTATACCCTACACTCTATACCCTACACTCTACACTCTATACCCTACACTCTATACCCTACACTCTATACCCTATACCCTACACTCTATACCCTACACTCTACACTCTATGCCCTACACTCTATGCCCTAAACTCTAATCCCTACACTCTACACTCTATATCCTACACTCTATACTCTACACTCCATACTCTACACTCTATACCCTATAGTCTACACTCTATACCCTACACTCTATACCATACACTCTAATCCCTACACTCTACACTCCATACCCTACACTCTATCCCCTACACTCTACACTCTATACCCTACACTCTATACCCTACACTCTATACCCTACATTCTATACCCTACACTCTATACCCTACACTCTACACTCTATACCCTACACTCTATACCCTACACTCTATACCCTACACTCTATACCCTACACTCTATACCCTACACTCTATACCCTACACTCTACACTCTATACCCTACACTCTATACCATACACTCTATACCCTACACTCTACACTCTATACCCTACACTCTATAACCTACACTCTATACCCTACACTCTATACCCTACACGCTATACCCTACACTCTATACTCTACACCCTATACCCTACACTCTATACCCTACACTCTATACCCTACACTCTACACTCTATACCCTACACTCTATACCCTACACTCTATACTATACACTCTATACCCTACACTCTACACTCTATACCCTACACTCTATACCCTACACTCTATACTCTACACTCTATACCTTACACTCTATACCCTACACTCTATACCCTACACTCTACACTCTATACCGTACACTCCATACCCTCCACTCTATACCCTACACTCTACACTCTATACTCTACTCTATATACCATACACTCTATACCCTACACTCTATACCCTACACTCTACACTCTATACCCTACACTCTATACCCTACACTCTACACTCTACACTCTATACCATACACTCTATACCCTACACTCTACACTCTATACCCTACACTCTATACCCTGCACTCTATACCCTACACCCTACGCTCTATACCCTACACTCTATACCCTACACTCTATACTCTATACCCTACACTCTATTCCATACATTCTATACCCTACACTCTATACCCTACACTGTAATCAGTACACTCTATACCCTACACTCTATTCCCTACACTCTATACCATACACTCTATACCCTACACTCTAATCCCTACACTCTAAACTCTATTCCATGCACTCTATACCCTACACTCTATACCCTACACTCTACACTCTATACCCTACACTCTACACTCTACACTCTATACCCTGCACTCTATACCCTACACCCTACGCTCTATACCCTACACTCTATACCCTACACTCTATACTCTATACCCTACACTCTATTCCATACATTCTATACCCTACACTCTATACCCTACACTGTAATCAGTACACTCTACTCTCTATACCCTACACTCTATACCCTACACTCTATACCATACAATCCATACCCTACACTCTATACCCTACACTCTACACTCTATACCCTACACTCTATACCCTACACTCTAAACCCTACATTATATACCCTACACTCTATACCCTACACTCTACACTCTATACCCTACACTCTATACCCTACAATCTATACCCTACACTCTACACTCTATACCCTACACTCTATACCCTACACTCTATACCCTACACTCTACACTCTATACCCTACACTCTATACCATACACTCTATACCCTACACTCTACACTCTATACCCTACACTCTATACCCTACACTCTATACCCTACACTCTATACCATACAATCCATACCCTACACTCTATACCCTACACTCTACACTCTATACCCTACACTCTATACCCTACACTCTAAACCCTACATTCTATACCCTACACTCTATACCCTGCACTCTACACTCTATACCCTACACTCTATACCCTACAATCTATACCCTACACTCTACACCCTACACTCTATACCCTACACTCTATACCCTACACTCTACACTCTATACCCTACACTCTATACCCTACACTCTATACCATACACTCTATACCTTACACTCTATCCCCTACACTCTATACCATACAATCTACACTCTATACCCTACACTGTATACCCTACACTCTAAACTCTATACCCTACACTCTATACCCTACACTCTACACTCTATACCCTACACTCTACACTCTATACCCTACACTCTATACCCTACAATCTATAACATACACTCTATACCATACACTCTATACCATACACTCTACACTCTATACCCTACACTCTATACCCTACACTCTACACTCTATACCCTACACTCTATACCCTACACTCTACACTCTATACCCTACACTCTATACCCTACACTCTATACCATACACTCTATACCATACACTCTATCCCCTACACTCTATCCCATACACTCTACACTCTATACCCTACACTCTACACTCTATACCCTACACTCTACACTCTATACCCTACACTCTACACCCTACACTCTATACCATACACTCTATACCCTACACTCTATACCCTACACTCTATACCCTACACCCTACGCTCTATACCCTACACTCTATACCCTACACTCTACACACTATACCCTACACTCTATTCCATACACTCTATACCCTACACTCTATACCCTACACTCTACACTCTATACCCTACACTCTACACTTTACACTCTATACCCTACACTCTATACCCTACACTCTATACTCTATACCATACACTCTATAACCTACACTCTATACCATACACTCTACACCCTACACTCTATACCATACACTCTATACCCTACACTCTACACTCTATAACCTACACTCTATAACATACACTCTATACCCTACTCTCTATACCTTACACTCTATACCCTACACTGTACACCCTACACTCTACACTCTACACTCTATACCCTGCACTCTATACCCTACACCCTACGCTCTATACCCTACACTCTATACCCTACACTCTATACTCTATACCCTACACTCTATTCCATACATTCTATACCCTACACTCTATACCCTACACTGTAATCAGTACACTCTACACTCTATACCCTACACTCTATACCCTACACTCTATACCATACAATCCATACCCTACACTCTATACCCTACACTCTAAACCCTACATTCTATACCCTACACTCTATACCCTGCACTCTACACTCTATACCCTACACTCTATACCCTACAATCTATACCCTACACTCTACACTCTATACCCTACACTCTATACCCTACACTATATACCCTACATTCTATACCCTACACTCTATACCCTACACTCTACACTCTATACCCTACACTCTATACCCTACAATCTATACCCTACACTCTACACTCTATACCCTACACTCTATACCCTACACTCTACACTCTATACCCTACACTCTATACCATACACTCTATACCCTACACTCTACACTCTATACCCTACACTCTATACCCTACACTCTATACCCTACACTCTATACCATGCAATCCATACCCTACACTCTATACCCTACACTCTACACTCTATACCCTACACTCTATACCCTACACTCTACACTCTATACCCTACACTCTACACTCTATTCCCTACTCTCTATACCATACTCTCTATACCCTACACTCTTTACCCTACAATATACACTCTATACCCTACACTCTACACTCTATACCATACACTCTATACCCTACTCTCTACACTCTATACCCTACAATCTATACCCTACACTCTATACCATACACTCTAAACCCTACACTCTATACCCTACACTCTACACCCTACACTCTACACTCTATACCCTACACTCTATAACCTACACTCTATACCCTACACTCTATACCCTACTCTCTACACTTTATACCCTCCACTCTACACTCTATAACCTACAATCTACACCCTACACTCTACACTCTATCCCCTACACTCTATAACCTACACTCTATACCCTACACTCTATACCCTACTCTCTACACTTTATACCCTACACTCTACACTCTATACCCTACACTCTATACCCTACACTCTATACCCTACACTCTATACCCTACACTCTATACCCTACACTCTACACTCTATACCCTACACTCTATACCATACACTCTATACCCTACACTCTACACTCTATACCCTACACTCTATAACCTACACTCTATACCCTACACTCTGTACCCTACACTCTATACCCTACACTCTATACTCTACACCCTATACCCTACACTCTATACCCTACACTCTATACCCTACACTCTACACTCTATACCCTACACTCTATACCCTACACTCTATACTATACACTCTATACCCTACACTCTACACTCTATACCCTACACTCTATACCCTACACTCTATACTCTACACTCTATACCTTACACTCTATACCCTACACTCTATACCCTACACTCTACACTCTATACCGTACACTCCATACCCTCCACTCTATACCCTACACTCTACACTCTATACTCTACACTCTATACCCTACACTCTACACTCTATACCCTACACTCTATACCCTACACTGTACACTCTATACCCTACACTCTACACTCTATACCCTACACCCTACGCTCTATACCCTACACTCTATACCCTACACTCTATACTCTATGCCCTACACTCTATTCCATACATTCTATACCCTACACTCTATACCCTACACTGTAATCAGTACACTCTACACTCTATACCCTACACTCTATACCCTACACTCTATACCATACAATCCATACCCTACACTCTATACCCTACACTCTACACTCTATACCCTACACTCTATACCCTACACTCTAAACCCTACATTCTATACCCTACACTCTATACCCTACACTCTACACTCTATACCCTAGACTCTATACCCTACAATCTATACCCTACACTCTACACTCTATACCCTACACTCTATACCCTACACTCTATACCCTACACTCTACACTCTATACCCTACACTCTATACCGTACACTCTATACCCTACACTCTACACTCTATACCCTACACTCTATACCATACACTCTATACCATACACTCTATACCCTACACTCTACACTCTATACCCTACACTCTATACCCTACACTCTATACCCTACACCCTACACTCTATACCATACACTCTATACCATACACTCTATACCCTACACTCTACACTCTATACCCTACACTCTATACCCTACACTCTACACTCTATACCCTACACTCTACACTCTATACCCTACACCCTACGCTCTATACCCTACACTCTATACCCTACACTCTATACTCTATGCCCTACACTCTATTCCATACATTCTATACCCTACACTCTATACCCTACACTGTAATCAGTACACTCTACACTCTATACCCTACACTCTATACCCTACACTCTATACCATACAATCCATACCCTACACTCTATACCCTACACTCTACACTCTATACCCTACACTCTATACCCTACACTCTAAACCCTACATTCTATACCCTACACTCTATACCCTACACTCTACACTCTATACCCTAGACTCTATACCCTACAATCTATACCCTACACTCTACACTCTATACCCTACACTCTATACCCTACACTCTATACCCTACACTCTACACTCTATACCCTACACTCTACACTCTATACCCTACACTCTACACTCTATACCCTACACTCTACACTCTATACCCTACACTCTATACCCTACACTGTACACTCTATACCCTACACTCTACACTCTATACCCTACACCCTACGCTCTATACCCTACACTCTATACCCTACACTCTATACTCTATGCCCTACACTCTATTCCATACATTCTATACCCTACACTCTATACCCTACACTGTAATCAGTACACTCTACACTCTATACCGTACACTCTACACTCTATACCCTACACTCTATACCCTACACTCTATACCATACAATCCATACCCTACACTCTATACCCTACACTCTACACTCTATACCCTACACTCTATACCCTACACTCTAAACCCTACATTCTATACCCTACACTCTATACCCTACACTCTACACTCTATACCCTAGACTCTATACCCTACAATCTATACCCTACACTCTACACTCTATACCCTACACTCTATACCCTACACTCTATACCCTACACTCTACACTCTATACCCTACACTCTATACCGTACACTCTATACCCTACACTCTACACTCTATACCCTACACTCTATACCATACACTCTATACCATACACTCTATACCCTACACTCTACACTCTATACCCTACACTCTATACCCTACACTCTATACCCTACACCCTACACTCTATACCATACACTCTATACCATACACTCTATACCCTACACTCTACACTCTATACCCTACACTCTATACCCTACACTCTACACTCTATACCCTACACTCTACACTCTATACCCTACACTCTACACCCTACACTCTATACCATACACTCTATACCGTACACTCTACACTCTATACCCTACACTCTATACCCTACACTCTATACCCTACACCCTACGCTCTATACCCTATACTCTGTACCCTACACTCTACACACTATACCCTACACTCTATTCCATACACTCTATACCCTACACTCTATACCCTACACTCTACACTCTATACCCTACACTCTACACTTTACACTCTATACCCTACACTCTATACCCTACACTCTATACTCTATAACCTACACTCTATACCGTACATTCTACACTCTATACCCTACACTCTATACCCTACACTCTAATCCCTACACTCTACACTCTATACCCTACACTTTATACCCTACACTCTATACCCTACTCTCTACACTCTATACCCTACACTCTATACCCTACACTTTATACCCTACACTCTACACTCTATACCCTACACTCTATACCATACACTCTACACTCTATTCCCTACACTCTATACCATACACTCTAAACCCTACACTCTATACCCTACACTATACACTCTATACCCTACAATCTATACCCTACACTCTATGCCCTACACTCTATACAATACACTCTATACCCTACACTCTACACTCTATACCCTACACTCTATACCATACACTCTATACCCTACACTCTATACCATACACTCTACACCATACACTCTATACCATACACCCTATACCCTACACTCTACACTCTATACCCTACACTTCATACCCTACACTCTATACCATACACTCTATACCCTACACTCTACACTCTATACCCTACACTCTATACCCTACACTCTATACCGTACACCCTACGCTCTATACCCTACACTCTATACCCTACACTCTATACTCTATACCCTATACTCTATTCCATACATTCTATAC
Organism: Ranitomeya imitator; assembly: GCF_032444005.1. Lineage (NCBI taxonomy): Eukaryota > Metazoa > Chordata > Amphibia > Anura > Dendrobatidae > Ranitomeya > Ranitomeya imitator. The sequence continues at coordinate 192,227 of NW_027194871.1, forward strand.
CCTACACTCTATACCCTACACTCTAATCCCTACACTCTACACTCTATACCCTACACTCTATACCCTACACTTTATACCCTACACTCTACACTCTATTCCATGCACTCTATTCCCTACACTCTATACCCTACACTCTACACTCTATACCCTACACTCTACACTCTATACCCTACACTCTATACCCTACACTCTATACTCTATACCCTACACTCTATACCCTACACTCTACACTCTATGCCCTACACTCTATGCCCTACACTCTAATCCCTACACTCTACACTCTATATCCTACACTCTATACTCTACACTCCATACTCTACACTCTATACCCTATAGTCTACACTCTATACCCTACACTCTATACCATACACTCTAATCCCTACACTCTACACTCCATACCCTACACTCTATACCCTACACTCTACACTCTATACCCTACACTCTATACCCTACACTCTATACCCTACATTCTATACCCTACACTCTATACCCTACACTCTACACTCTATACCCTACACTCTATACCCTACACTCTATACCCTACACTCTATACCCTACACTCTATACCCTACACTCTACACTCTATACCCTACACTCTATACCATACACTCTATACCCTACACTCTACACTCTATACCCTACACTCTATAACCTACACTCTATACCCTACACTCTATACCCTACACTCTATACCCTACACTCTATACTCTACACCCTATACCCTACACTCTATACCCTACACTCTATACCCTACACTCTACACTCTATACCCTACACTCTATACCCTACACTCTATACTATACACTCTATACCCTACACTCTACACTCTATACCCTACACTCTATACCCTACACTCTATACTCTACACTCTATACCTTACACTCTATACCCTACACTCTATACCCTACACTCTACACTCTATACCGTACACTCCATACCCTCCACTCTATACCCTACACTCTACACTCTATACTCTACTCTATATACCATACACTCTATACCCTACACTCTATACCCTACACTCTACACTCTATACCCTACACTCTATACCCTACACTCTACACTCTACACTCTATACCATACACTCTATACCCTACACTCTACACTCTATACCCTACACTCTATACCCTGCACTCTATACCCTACACCCTACGCTCTATACCCTACACTCTATACCCTACACTCTATACTCTATACCCTACACTCTATTCCATACATTCTATACCCTACACTCTATACCCTACACTGTAATCAGTACACTCTATACCCTACACTCTATTCCCTACACTCTATACCATACACTCTATACCCTACACTCTAATCCCTACACTCTACACTCTATTCCATGCACTCTATACCCTACACTCTATACCCTACACTCTACACTCTATACCCTACACTCTACACTCTACACTCTATACCCTGCACTCTATACCCTACACTCTACGCTCTATACCCTACACTCTATACCCTACACTCTATACTCTATACCCTACACTCTATTCCATACATTCTATACCCTACACTCTATACCCTACACTGTAATCAGTACACTCTACACTCTATACCCTACACTCTATACCCTACACTCTATAACATACAATCCATACCCTACACTCTATACCCTACACTCTACACTCTATACCCTACACTCTATTCCCTACACTCTAAACCCTACATTCTATACCCTACACTCTATACCCTACACTCTACACTCTATACCCTACACTCTATACCCTACAATCTATACCCTACACTCTACACTCTATACCCTACACTCTATACCCTACACTCTATACCCTACACTCTACACTCTATACCCTACACTCTATACCGTACACTCTATACCCTACACTCTACACTCTATACCCTACACTCTATACCCTACACTCTATACCCTACACTCTATACCATACAATATATACCCTACACTCTATACCCTACACTCTACACTCTATACCCTACACTCTATACCCTACACTCTACACTCTATACCCTACACTCTACACTCTATTCCCTATTCTCTATACCATACTCTCTATACCCTACACTCTTTACCCTACAATATACACTCTATACCCTACACTCTACACTCTATACCATACACTCTATACCCTACTCTCTACACTCTATACCCTACAATCTATACCCTACACTCTATACCATACACTCTAAACCCTACACTTTATACCCTACACTCTACACCCTACACTCTACACTCTATACCCTACACTCTATAACCTACACTCTATACCCTACACTCTATACCCTACTCTCTACACTTTATACCCTCCACTCTACACTCTATAACCTACAATCTACACCCTACACTCTACACTCAATACCCTACACTCTATAACCTACACTCTATACCCTACACTCTATACCCTACTCTCTACACTTTATACCCTACACTCTACACTCTATACCCTACACTCTATACCCTACACTCTACACCCTACACTCTACACTCTATACCCTACACTCTATAACCTACACTCTATACCCTGCACTCTATACCCTACTCTCTACACTTTATACCCTACACTCTACACTCTATACCCTACACTCTATACCCTACACTCTACACTCTATACCCTACACTCTATACCCTACACTCTACACTCTATACCCTACACTCTACACTCTATACCCTACACTCTATACCCTACACTCTACACTCTATACCCTACACTCTATACCCTACACTCTACACTCTATACCCTACACTCTACACTCTATACCCTACTCTCTAAACCCTACACTCTATACCCTACACTCTACACTCTATACCCTACACTCTATACCCTACACTCTACACTCTATACCCTACACTCTATACCCTACACTCTATACCCTACACTCTATACCCTACACTCTATACCCTACACTCTTCACCCTACACTTTATAGCTTACACTCTAAACCCTACACTCTATACCATTCACTCTATACCCTACACTCTATACCCTACACTCTACACTCTACACCATACACTCTATACCCTACCCTCTATACCTTACACTCTATACCCTACACTCTACACATTATACCCTACACTATATACCATACACTCTACACTCTATACCCTACACTCTATACCATACACTCTATACCCTACACTTTATACCCTACACTCTACACTCTATACCCTACACTCTACACTCTACACCCTACACTCTACACTTTACACTCTATACTCTACACTCTATACCCTACACTCTATACCCTACACTCTACACTTTAACCCCTACACTCTATACCCTACACTCTACACCCTACACTCTATACCCGACACGCTATACCCTACACTCTATACCCTACACTCTATACCCTACACTCTATACCCTACATTCTACACCCTACACTCCATACCCTACACCCTATACCCTACACTCTATACCCTACACTCTACACCCTACACTCTACACCCTACACTCTATACCCTACACTCTATACCCTACACTCTATACCCTACACTCTATATCCTACACTCTATACCATACACTCTATACCATATACTCTATCCCCTACACTCTATACCATACACTCTATACTCTATACCCTACACTATATACCCTACACTCTAAACTCTATACCCTACACTCTATACCCTACACTCTACACTCTATACCCTACACTCTACACTATATACCCTACACTCTATACCCTACAATCTATAACATACACTCTTTACCATACACTCTATACCATACACTCTACACTCTATACCCTACACTCTATACCCTACACTCTACACTCTATACCCTACACTCTATACCCTACACTCTACACTCTATACCCTACACTCTATACCCTACACTCTTTACCATACACTCTATACCATACACTCTATCCCCTACACTCTATCCCATACACTCTACACTCTATACCCTACACTCTACACTCTATACCCTACACTCTACACTCTATACCCTACACTCTACACCCTACACTCTATACCATACACTCTATACCCTACACTCTACACTCTATACCCTACACTCTATACCCTACACCCTACGCTCTATACCCTATACTCTATACCCTACACTCTACACACTATACCCTACACTCTATTCCATACACTCTATACCCTACACTCTATACCCTACACTCTACACTCTATACCCTACACTCTACACTTTACACTCTATACCCTACACTCTATACCCTACACTCTATACTCTATACCCTACACTCTATACCGTACATTCTACACTCTATACCCTACACTCTATACCCTACACTCTAATCCCTACACTCTACACTCTATACCCTACACTTTATACCCTACACTCTATACCCTACTCTCTACAATCTATACCCTACACTCTATACCCTACACTTTATACCCTACACTCTACACTCTATACCCTACACTCTATACCATACACTCTACACTCTATTCCCTACACTCTATACCATACACTCTAAACCCTACACTCTATACCCTACACTATACACTCTATACCCTACAATCTATACCCTACACTCTATGCCCTACACTCTATACAATACACTCTATACCCTACACTCTACACTCTATACCCTACACTCTATACCATACACTCTATACCATACACTCTACACCATACACTCTATACCATACACTCTATACCCTACACTCTACACTCTATACCCTACACTTCATACCCTACACTCTATACCATACACTCTATACCCTACACTCTACACTCTATACCCTACACTCTATACCCTACACTCTATACCGTACACCCTACGCTCTATACCCTACACTCTATACCCTACACTCTATACTCTATACCCTATACTCTATTCCATACATTCTATACCCTACACTCTATACCCTACACTCTAATCCCTACACTCTACACTCTATACCCTACACTCTATACCCTACACTCTATACCATACACTTTATACCCTACACTCTACACTCTATTCCATGCACTCTATACCCTACACTCTATACCCTACACTCTACACTCTATACCCTACACTCTATACCCTACACTCTATACCCTATACCCTACACTCTATACCCTACACTCTACACTCTATGCCCTACACTCTATGCCCTACACTCTAATCCCTACACTCTACACTCTATATCCTACACTCTATACTCTACACTCCATACTCTACACTCTATACCCTATAGTCTACACTCTATACCCTACACTCTATACCATACACTCTAATCCCTACACTCTACACTCCATACCCTACACTCTATCCCCTACACTCTACACTCTATACCCTACACTCTATACCCTACACTCTATACCCTACATTCTATACCCTACACTCTATACCCTACACTCTACACTCTATACCCTACACTCTATACCCTACACTCTATACCCTACACTCTATACCCTACACTCTATACCCTACACTCTATACCCTACACTCTACACTCTATACCCTACACTCTATACCATACACTCTATACCCTACACTCTACACTCTATACCCTACACTCTATAACCTACACTCTATACCCTACACTCTATACCCTACACGCTATACCCTACACTCTATACTCTACACCCTATACCCTACACTCTATACCCTACACTCTATACCCTACACTCTACACTCTATACCCTACACTCTATACCCTACACTCTATACTATACACTCTATACCCTACACTCTACACTCTATACCCTACACTCTATACCCTACACTCTATACTCTACACTCTATACCTTACACTCTATACCCTACACTCTATACCCTACACTCTACACTCTATACCGTACACTCCATACCCTCCACTCTATACCCTACACTCTACACTCTATACTCTACTCTATATACCATACACTCTATACCCTACACTCTATACCCTACACTCTACACTCTATACCCTACACTCTATACCCTACACTCTACACTCTACACTCTATACCATACACTCTATACCCTACACTCTACACTCTATACCCTACACTCTATACCCTGCACTCTATACCCTACACCCTACGCTCTATACCCTACACTCTATTCCCTACACTCTATACTCTATACCCTACACTCTATTCCATACATTCTATACCCTACACTCTATACCCTACACTGTAATCAGTACACTCTATACCCTACACTCTATTCCCTACACTCTATACCATACACTCTATACCCTACACTCTAATCCCTACACTCTAAACTCTATTCCATGCACTCTATACCCTACACTCTATACCCTACACTCTACACTCTATACCCTACACTCTACACTCTACACTCTATACCCTGCACTCTATACCCTACACCCTACGCTCTATACCCTACACTCTATACCCTACACTCTATACTCTATACCCTACACTCTATTCCATACATTCTATACCCTACACTCTATACCCTACACTGTAATCAGTACACTCTACTCTCTATACCCTACACTCTATACCCTACACTCTATACCATACAATCCATACCCTACACTCTATACCCTACACTCTACACTCTATACCCTTCACTCTATACCCTACACTCTAAACCCTACATTATATACCCTACACTCTATACCCTACACTCTACACTCTATACCCTACACTCTATACCCTACAATCTATACCCTACACTCTACACTCTATACCCTACACTCTATACCCTACACTCTATACCCTACACTCTACACTCTATACCCTACACTCTATACCATACACTCTATACCCTACACTCTACACTCTATACCCTACACTCTATACCCTACACTCTATACCCTACACTCTATACCATACAATCCATACCCTACACTCTATACCCTACACTCTACACTCTATACCCTACACTCTATACCCTACACTCTAAACCCTACATTCTATACCCTACACTCTATACCCTGCACTCTACACTCTATACCCTACACTCTATACCCTACAATCTATACCCTACACTCTACACCCTACACTCTATACCCTACACTCTATACCCTACACTCTACACTCTATACCCTACACTCTATACCCTACACTCTATACCATACACTCTATACCTTACACTCTATCCCCTACACTCTATACCATACAATCTACACTCTATACCCTACACTGTATACCCTACACTCTAAACTCTATACCCTACACTCTATACCCTACACTCTACACTCTATACCCTACACTCTACACTCTATACCCTACACTCTATACCCTACAATCTATAACATACACTCTATACCATACACTCTATACCATACACTCTACACTCTATACCCTACACTCTATACCCTACACTCTACACTCTATACCCTACACTCTATACCCTACACTCTACACTCTATACCCTACACTCTATACCCTACACTCTATACCATACACTCTATACCATACACTCTATCCCCTACACTCTATCCCATACACTCTACACTCTATACCCTACACTCTACACTCTATACCCTACACTCTACACTCTATACCCTACACTCTACACCCTACACTCTATACCATACACTCTATACCCTACACTCTATACCCTACACTCTATACCCTACACCCTACGCTCTATACCCTACACTCTATACCCTACACTCTACACACTATACCCTACACTCTATTCCATACACTCTATACCCTACACTCTATACCCTACACTCTACACTCTATACCCTACACTCTACACTTTACACTCTATACCCTACACTCTATACCCTACACTCTATACTCTATACCATACACTCTATAACCTACACTCTATACCATACACTCTACACTCTACACTCTATACCATACACTCTATACCCTACACTCTACACTCTATAACCTACACTCTATAACATACACTCTATACCCTACTCTCTATACCTTACACTCTATACCCTACACTGTACACCCTACACTCTACACTCTACACTCTATACCCTGCACTCTATACCCTACACCTTACGCTCTATACCCTACACTCTATACCCTACACTCTATACTCTATACCCTACACTCTATTCCATACATTCTATACCCTACACTCTATACCCTACACTGTAATCAGTACACTCTACACTCTATACCCTACACTCTATACCCTACACTCTATACCATACAATCCATACCCTACACTCTATACCCTACACTCTAAACCCTACATTCTATACCCTACACTCTATACCCTGCACTCTACACTCTATACCCTACACTCTATACCCTACAATCTATACCCTACACTCTACACTCTATACCCTACACTCTATACCCTACACTCTATACCCTACATTCTATACCCTACACTCTATAACCTACACTCTACACTCTATACCCTACACTCTATACCCTACAATCTATACCCTACACTCTACACTCTATACCCTACACTCTATACCCTACACTCTACACTCTATACCCTACACTCTATACCATACACTCTATACCCTACACTCTACACTCTATACCCTACACTCTATACCCTACACTCTATACCCTACACTCTATACCATGCAATCCATACCCTACACTCTATACCCTACACTCTACACTCTATACCCTACACTCTATACCCTACACTCTACACTCTATACCCTACACTCTACACTCTATTCCCTACTCTCTATACCATACTCTCTATACCCTACACTCTTTACCCTACAATATACACTCTATACCCTACACTCTACACTCTATACCATACACTCTATACCCTACTCTCTACACTCTATACCCTACAATCTATACCCTACACTCTATACCATACACTCTAAACCCTACACTCTATACCCTACACTCTACACCCTACACTCTACACTCTATACCCTACACTCTATAACCTACACTCTATACCCTACACTCTATACCCTACTCTCTACACTTTATACCCTCCACTCTACACTCTATAACCTACAATCTACACCCTACACTCTACACTCTATCCCCTACACTCTATAACCTACACTCTATACCCTACACTCTATACCCTACTCTCTACACTTTATACCCTACACTCTACACTCTATACCCTACACTCTATACCCTACACTCTACACCCTACACTCTACACTCTATACCCTACACTCTATAACCTACACTCTATACCCTACACTCTATACCCTACTCTCTACACTTTATACCCTACACTCTACACTCTATACCCTACACTCTATACCCTACACTCTACACTCTATACCCTACACTCTATACCCTACACTCTACACTCTATACTCTACACTCTATAACCTACTCTCTAAACCCTACACTCTATACCCTACACTCTACACTCTATACCCTACACTCTATACCCTACACTCTACACTCTATACCCTACACTCTATACCCTACACTCTATACCCTACACTCTATACCCTACACTCTATACCCTACACTCTTCACCCTACACTTTATAGCTTACACTCTATACCCTACACTCTGTACCATTCAATCTATACCCTACACTCTATACCCTACACTCTACACTCTACACCATACACTCTATACCCTACCCTCTATACCTTACACTCTATACCCTACACTCTACACATTATACCCTACACTATATACCATACACTCTACACTCTATACCCTACACTCTATACCATACACTCTATACCCTACACTTTATACCCTACACTCTACACTCTATACCCTACACTCTACACTCTACACCCTACACTCTACACTTTACACTCTATACTCTACACTCTATACCCTACACTCTATACCCTACACTCTATACCCGACACGCTATACCATACACTCTATACCCTACACTCTATACCCTACACTCTATACCCTACATTCTACACCCTACACTCCATACCCTACACCCTATACCCTACACTCTATACCCTACACTCTACACCCTACACTCTATACCCTACACTCTATACCCTACACTCTATACCCTACACTCTATACCCTACACTCTATACCCTACACTCTATACCATACACTCTATACCATACACTCTATCCCCTACACTCTATACCATACACTCTATACTCTATACCCTACACTGTATACCCTACACTCTAAACTCTATACCCTACACTCTATACCCTACACTCTACACTCTATACCCTACACTCTACACTATATACCCTACACTCTATACCCTACAATCTATAACATACACTCTATACCATACACTCTATACCATACACTCTACACTCTATACCCTACACTCTATACCCTACACTCTACACTCTATACCCTATACTCTATACCCTACACTCTACACCCTACACTCTATACCCTACACTCTTTACCATACACTCTATACCATACACTCTATCCCCTACACTCTATCCCATACACTCTACACTCTATACCCTACACTCTACACTCTATACCCTACACTCTACACTCTATACCCTACACTCTACACCCTACACTCTATACCATACACTCTATACCCTACACTCTACACTCTATACCCTACACTCTATACCCTACACTCTATACCCTACACCCTACGCTCTATACCCTATACTCTATACCCTACACTCTACACACTATACCCTACACTCTATTCCATACACTCTATACCCTACACTCTATACCCTACACTCTACACTCTATACCCTACACTCTACACTTTACACTCTATACCCTACACTCTATACCCTACACTCTATACTCTATACCCTACACTCTATACCGTACATTCTACACTCTATACCCTACACTCTATACCCTACACTCTAATCCCTACACTCTACACTCTATACCCTACACTTTATACCCTACACTCTATACCCTACTCTCTACACTCTATACCCTACACTCTATACCCTACACTTTATACCCTACACTCTACACTCTATACCCTACACTCTATACCATACACTCTACACTCTATTCCCTACACTCTATACCATACACTCTAAACCCTACACTCTATACCCTACACTATACACTCTATACCCTACAATCTATACCCTACACTCTATGCCCTACACTCTATACAATACACTCTATACCCTACACTCTACACTCTATACCCTACACTCTATACCATACACTCTATACCCTACACCCTATACCATACACTCTACACCATACACTCTATACCATACACACTATACCCTACACTCTACACTCTATACCCTACACTTCATACCCTACACTCTATACCATACACTCTATACCCTACACTCTATACCCTACACTCTATACCCTACACTCTACACTCTATACCCTGCACTCTATACCATACACTCTAAACCCTACTCTCTATACCCTACACTCTATACCCTAAACTCTACACTCTATACCCTACACTCTACACTCTACACTCAATACCCTACACTCTATACCCTACACTCTATACCAAACACTCTATACCCTACACTATATAACATACACTCTATATCATACGCTCTATACCGTACACTCTATACCCTACACTCTATACCCTACACTCTACACTCTATATTCTACACTCTATACCCTACACTCTAAACTCTATACCATACAATCTATACCCTACACTCTATACTATACACTCTACACCCTACACTCTATACCATACACTCTATGCCCTACACTCTACACTCTATAACCTACACTCTATACCTTACACTGTACACCCTACACTCTATACCATACACTCTATACCCTACACTCTATACCCTACACTCTATACCCTACACCCTACGCTCTATACCCTACACTCTATACCATACACTCTATACCCTACACTCTATACCCTACACTCTACACTCTAAACTCTATTCCATACACTCTATACCCTACACTCTATACCCTACACTCTAAACTCTATTCCATACACTCTATACCCTACACTCTATACCCTACACTCTATACCCTACACTATATACCCTACACTCTATACCCTACACTCTATACCCTACACTCTACACTCTATACCCTACACTCTATACCCTACACTCTATACCCTACACTCTACACTCTATACCCTACACTCTACACTCTATACCCTACACTCTATACCCTACACTCTATACCCTACACTCTATACCCTACACTCTATACCCTACACTCTACACCCTACACTCTATACCCTACACTCTATACTCTACACTATATACCCTACACTCTATACCCTGCACTCTATACTCTATACCCTACACTCTATACCCTACACTCTATAACCTACACCCTATACCCTACACTCTATACCCTACACTCTACACTCTGTACCCTACACTCTATACTATACACTCTACACCCTACACTCTATACCATACACTCTATACCCTACACTCTACACTCTATACCATACACTCTATACTGTACACTCTATACCATACACTCTACACCCTACACTCTATATCATGCACTCTATACCCTACACTCTACACTCTATACCCTACACTCTATACCCCACAATCTATACCCTACACCCTACACTCAATACCCTACACTCTATACCCTACACTCTACACTCTATACCGTACACTATATTCTATACACTCTATTCCATACACTCTATACCCTGCACTCTATACCCTACACTATACACTCTATAACCTACACTCTATACCATACACTCTATACCCTACACTCTACACTCTATTCCCTACACTCTATACCATACGCTCTATACCCTACACTCTATACCCTACACTCTATACCCTACACTATACACTCTATACCCTACACTCTACACTGTATACCATACACTCTATACCCTAAACTCTATACCCTACACTCTACACTCTATACCCTACACTCTATACCCTACACTCTATACCCTACACTCTATACCCTACACTCTATACCATACACTCTATACCCTACACTCTACACTCTATACCCTACACTCTATACCCTACACTCTAAACCCTACACTCTATACCCTACACTATACACTCTATACCCTACACTCTACACCATACACTCTATACCCTATACCCTACATTCTACACTCTATACCCTACAATCTATACCCTACACTTTATACCCTACACTCTATACTCTACACTCTATACCGTACACTCTATACCATACACTCTATACCCTACACTCTATACCCTACACTCTATACCCTACACTCTACACTCTATACCCTACACTCTATACCATACACTCTAAACCCTACTCTCTATACTCTACACTCTATACCCTAAACTCTACACTCTATACCCTACACTCTACACTCTACACTCAATACCCTACACTCTATACCCTACACTCTATACCAAACACTCTATACCCTACACTATATAACATACACTCTATATCATACGCTCTATACCGTACACTCTATACCCTACACTCTATACCCTACACTCTACACTCTATATTCTACACTCTATACCCTACACTCTAAACTCTATACCATACAATCTATACCCTACACTCTATACTATACACTCTACACCCTACACTCTATACCATACACTCTATGCCCTACACTCTACACTCTATAACCTACACTCTATACCTTACACTGTACACCCTACACTCTATACCATACACTCTATACCCTACACTCTATACCCTACACTCTATACCCTACACCCTACGCTCTATACCCTACACTCTATACCCTACACTCTTCACTCTATACCCTACACTCTATTCCATACACTCTATATCCTACACTCTATACCCTACACTCTAATCCCTACACTCTACAGTCTATACCCTACACTCTATACCCCACCCTCTATACCCTACACTCTATACCATACACTCTATACCCTACACTCTATACCCTACACTCTACACTCTAAACTCTATTCCATACACTCTATACCCTACACTCTATACCCTACACTCACTGTACACTCTATACCATACACTCTACACCCTACACTCTATATCATGCACTCTATACCCTACACTCTACACTCTATACCCTACACTCTATACCCCACAATCTATACCCTACACCCTACGCTCAATACCCTACACTCTATACCCTACACTCTACACTCTATACCGTACACTATATTCCATACACTCTATTCCATACACTCTATACCCTGCACTCTATACCCTACACTATACACTCTATACCCTACACTCTATACCATACACTCTATACCCTACACTCTACACTCTATTCCCTACACTCTATACCATACGCTCTATACCCTACACTCTATACCCTACACTCTATACCCTACACTATACACTCTATACCCTACACTCTACACTCTATACCATACACTCTATACCCTAAACTCTATACCCTACACTCTACACTCTATACCCTACACTCTATACCCTACACTCTATACCCTACACTCTATACCCTACACTCTATACCATACACTCTATACCCTACACTCTACACTCTATACCCTACACTCTATACCCTACACTCTAAACCCTACACTCTATACCCTACACTATACACTCTATACCCTACACTCTACACCATACACTCTATACCCTATACCCTACATTCTACACTCTATACCCTACAATCTATACCCTACACTTTATACCCTACACTCTATACCCTACACTCTACACTCTATACCGTACACTCTATACCATACACTCTATACCCTACACTCTATACCCTACACTCTATACCCTACACTCTACACTCTATACCCTACACTCTATACCATACACTCTAAACCCTACTCTCTATACCCTACACTCTATACCCTAAACTCTACACTCTATACCCTACACTCTACACTCTACACTCAATACCCTACACTCTATACCCTACACTCTATACCCTACACTCTATACCCTACACTCTACATTTTATACCCTACACTGTATACCCTACACTCTATACCCTACACTCTATAGCCCAACAATCTATACCGTACACTCTATACCCTACACTCTATACCCTACACTCTACACTCTATACCCTACACTCTATACCCTACACTCTAATCCCTACACTCTACACTCTTTACCCTACACTCTATACCCTACACTCTATACCATACACTCTATACCCTACACTCTATACCCTACACTCTACACTCTATATCCTACACTCTACACTCTATACCCTACACTCTATACCCTACATTCTATACCCTACACTCTATACCCTACACTCTACACTTTATACCCTACGCTCTATACCCTACACTCTATACCCTACACTCTATACCCTACACTCTACACTCTATACCCTACACACTATACCCTACACTATATACTCTATACCCTACACTCTATACCCTATACTCTATACCCTACAATCTATACCCTACACTCTATACCCTACACTCTATACCCTACACTCTATATCCCAACACTCTATACCCTACACTCTATACCCTACACTCTACACCCTACACTATACACTCCATACCCTACACTCTATACCATACAATCTACACTCTATACCCTACACTCTATACGCTACACTCTACACTCTATACCCTACACTCTATACCCTACAATCTATACCATACACTCTATACCACACACTCTATACCCTACACTCTACACCCTACACTCTACACTCTATACCCTACACTCTATACCCTACACTCTACACTATATACCCTACACTCTATACCCTACACTCTATACCCGACACTCTATACCCTACACTCTATATCCCAACACTCTATACCCTACACTCTATACCCTACACTCTACACTCTATACCCTACACTATACACTCTATACCCTACACTCTATACCATACAATCTACACTCTATACCCTACACTCTATACCCTACACTCTACACTCTATACCCTACACACTATACCCTACTTTCTACACTCTATACCCTACACTCTACACTCTATACCATACACTCTATACCCTACACTCTATACCCTACACTCTATGCCCTACACTATATACCCTACACTTTATACCCTACACTCTACACTCTATATCCTACACTCTACACTCTATACCCTACACTCTATACCCTACACTCTATACCCTACACTCTACACTCTATACCCTACACTCTACACTCTGTACCCTACACTCTATACTATACACTCTACACCCTACACTCTATACCATACACTCTATACCCTACACTCTACACTCTATACCCTACACTCTACACTCTGTACCCTACACTCTATACTATACACTCTACACCCTACATTCTATACCATACACTCTATACCCTACACTCTACACTCTATACCATACACTCTATACTGTACACTCTATACCATACACTCTACACCCTACACTCTATACCATGCACTCTATACCCTACACTCTACACTCTATACCCTACACTCTATACCCTACAATCTATACCCTACACCCTACGCTCTATACCCTACACTCTATACCCTACTCTCTACATTCTATACCGTACACTATATTCCATACACTCTATTCCATACACTCTATACCCTGCACTCTATACCCTACACTATACACTCTATACCCTACACTCTACACCATACACTCTATACCCTATACTCTATACACTACACTCTACATTCTATACCCTACAATCTATACCCAACACTCTATACCCTACACTCTATACCATACACTCTATACCCTACACTCTATACCCTACACTCTATACTGTATACCATACACTCTATACCCTACACTATATACCCTACAGTCTATACCCTACACTATATACCCTACACTCTATACCCTACACTCTACACTCTATACCCAACACTCTATACTCTACACTCTATACCCTACACTCTATACCATACACTCCATACCCTACACTCTACACTCTATACCCTACACTCTACTCTTTATACCCTACACTCTATACCCTACACTCTATACCCTACACTCTACACTCTATACCCTACACTCTATACCCTACTCTATACCATACACTCTATACCCTACACTCTATACCCTACACTCTACACACTATACCCTACACTCTACACTCTACACTCTATACCCTACACTCTATACCCTACACTCTATACTCTATACCCTACACTATATACCCTACACTCTACACTCTATACCCTACACTCTATACCCTACACTCTGTACCCTACACTCTACACCCTACACTCTATACCCTACACATTATACCATACACTCTATACCCTACACTCTACACTCTATACCCTACACTCTACACCCTACATTCTATACCCTACACTCTATACCCTACACTCTACACTCTATACCCTACACTCTATACCCTATACTATATACTCTATACCCTACACTCTATACCCTACAATCTATACCCTACACTCTATACCCGACACTCTATACCCTACACTCTATATCCCAACACTCTATACCCTACACTCTATACCCTACACTCTATACCCTACACTATACACTCTATACCCTACACTCTATACCATACAATCTACACTCTATACCCTACACTCTATACCCTACACTCTACACTCTATACCCTACACACTATACCCTACTTTCTACACTCTATACCCTACACTCTACACTCTATACCATACACTCTATACCCTACACTCTATACCCTACACTCTATACCCTACACTATATACCCTACACTTTATACCCTACACTCTACACTCCATATCCTACACTCTACACTCTATACCCTACACTCTATACCCTACACTCTATACCCTACACTCTACACTCTATACCCTACACTCTACACTCTGTACCCTACACTCTATACTATACACTCTACACCCTACACTCTATACCATACACTCTATACCCTACACTCTACACTCTATACCCTACACTCTACACTCTGTACCCTACACTCTATACTATACACTCTACACCCTACACTCTATACCATACACTCTATACCCTACACTCTACACCATACACTCTATACTGTACACTCTATACCATACACTCTACACCCTACACTCTATACCATGCACTCTATACCCTACACTCTACACTCTGTACCCTACACTCTATACCCTACAATCTATACCCTACACCCTACGCTCTATACCCTACACTCTATACCCTACTCTCTACACTCTATACCGTACACTATATTCCATACACTCTATTCCATACACTCTATACCCTGCACTCTACACCATACACTCTATACCCTATACTCTATACACTACACTCTACATTCTATACCCTACAATCTATACCCAACACTCTATACCCTACACTCTATACCATACACTCTATACCCTACACTCTATACCCTACACTCTATACTGTATACCATACACTCTATACCCTACACTATATACCCTACACTCTATACCCTACACTATATACCCTACACTCTATACCCTACACTCTACACTCTATACCCAACACTCTATACTCTACACTCTGTACCCTACACTCTATACCATACACTCCATACCCTACACTCTACACTCTATACCCTACACTCTACTCTTTATACCCTACACTCTATACCCTACACTCTACACTCTATACCCTACACTCTACACTCTATACCCTACACTCTACACCATACACTCTATACCCTATACTCTATACACTACACTCTACATTCTATACCCTACAATCTATACCCAACACTCTATACCCTACACTCTATACCATACACTCTATACCCTACACTCTATACCCTACACTCTATACTGTATACCATACACTCTATACCCTACACTATATACCCTACACTCTATACCCTACACTATATACCCTACACTCTATACCCTACACTCTACACTCTATACCCAACACTCTATACTCTACACTCTATACCCTACACTCTATACCATACACTCCATACCCTACACTCTACACTCTATACCCTACACTCTACTCTTTATACCCTACACTCTATAACCTACACTCTACACTCTATACCCTACACTCTACACTCTATACCCTACACTCTATACCCTACTCTATACCATACACTCTATACCCTACACTCTATACCCTACACTCTACACTCTATACCCTACACTCTACACTCTACACTCTATACCCTACACTCTATACCCTACACTCTATACTCTATACCCTACACTATATACCCTACACTCTATACCCTACACTCTATACCCTACAATCTGTACCCTACACTCTACACCCTACACTCTATACCCTACACATTATACCATACACTCTATACCCTACACTCTACACTCTATACCCTACACTCTACACCCTACACTCTATACCCTACACTTTATACCCTACACTCTACACTCTATACCCTACACTCTATACCCTACACTCTACACTCTACACTCTATACCCTACACTCTATACCCTACACTCTACACTCTATACCCTACACTCTATACCCTACACTCTATACCCTACACTCTACCCTCTACACTCTATACCCTACACTCTATACCATACACTCTATACCCTACACTCTACACTCTATTCCCTACACTCTATACCATACACTCTATACCCTACACTCTATACCCTACACTCTATACCCTACACTCTATACTCTATACCCTACACTCTATACCATATACTCTATACCCTACACTCTACACTCTATTCCCTACACTCTACACCATACACTCTATACCCTAAACTCTATACCCTACACTCTACACTCTATACCCTACACTCTATACCCTACACTCTACACTCTATACCCTACACTCTATACCATACACTCTATACCCTACACTCTATACCATACACTCTATACCCTACACTCTATACCCTACACTATACACTCTATACCCTACACTCTATACCCTACACTCTATACCCTACACTCTATACCCTACACTCTATACCCTACACTCTACACCCTACACTCTATACCCTACACTCTATACTCTACACTATATACCCTACACTCTATACCCTGCACTCTATACTCTATACCCTACACTCTATACCCTACACTCTATAACCTACACCCTATACCCTACACTCTATACCCTACACTCTACACTCTGTACCCTACACTCTATACTATACACTCTACACCCTACACTCTATACCATACACTCTATACCCTACACTGTACACTCTATACCATACACTCTATACTGTACACTCTATACCATACACTCTACACCCTACACTCTATATCATGCACTCTATACCCTACACTCTACACTCTATACCCTACACTCTATAACCCACAATCTATACCCTACACCCTACGCTCAATACCCTACACTCTATACCCTACACTCTACACTCTATACCGTACACTATATTCCATACACTCTATTCCATACACTCTATACCCTGCACTCTATACCCTACACTATACACTCTATACCCTACACTCTATACCATACACTCTATACCCTACACTCTACACTCTATTCCCTACACTCTATACCATACGCTCTATACCCTACACTCTATACCCTACACTCTATACCCTACACTATACACTCTATACCCTACACTCTACACTCTATACCATACACTCTATACCCTAAACTCTATACCCTACACTCTACACTCTATACCCTACACTCTATACCCTACACTCTATACCCTACACTCTATACCCTACACTCTATACCATACACTCTATACCCTACACTCTACACTCTATACCCTACACTCTATACCCTACACTCTAAACCCTACAATCTATACCCTACACTATACACTCTATACCCTACACTCTACACCATACACTCTATACCCTATACCCTACATTCTACACTCTATACCCTACAATCTATACCCTACACTTTATACCCTACACTCTATACTCTACACTCTATACCGTACACTCTATACCATACACTCTATACCCTACACTCTATACCCTACACTCTATACCCTACACTCTACACTCTATACCCTACACTCTATACCATACACTCTAAACCCTACTCTCTATACTCTACACTCTATACCCTAAACTCTACACTCTATACCCTACACTCTACACTCTACACTCAATACCCTACACTCTATACCCTACACTCTATACCAAACACTCTATACCCTACACTATATAACATACACTCTATATCATACGCTCTATACCGTACACTCTATACCCTACACTCTATACCCTACACTCTACACTCTATATTCTACACTCTATACCCTACACTCTAAACTCTATACCATACAATCTATACCCTACACTCTATACTATACACTCTACACCCTACACTCTATACCATACACTCTATGCCCTACAGTCTACACTCTATAACCTACACTCTATACCTTACACTGTACACCCTACACTCTATACCATACACTCTATACCCTACACTCTATACCCTACACTCTATACCCTACACCCTACGCTCTATACCCTACACTCTATACCCTACACTCTTCACTCTATACCCTACACTCTATTCCATACACTCTATATCCTACACTCTATACCCTACACTCTAATCCCTACACTCTACAGTCTATACCCTACACTCTATACCCCACCCTCTATACCCTACACTCTATACCATACACTCTATACCCTACACTCTATACCCTACACTCTACACTCTAAACTCTATTCCATACACTCTATACCCTACACTCTATACCCTACACTCACTGTACACTCTATACCATACACTCTACACCCTACACTCTATATCATGCACTCTATACCCTACACTCTACACTCTATACCCTACACTCTATACCCCACAATCTATACCCTACACCCTACGCTCAATACCCTACACTCTATACCCTACACTCTACACTCTATACCGTACACTATATTCCATACACTCTATTCCATACACTCTATACCCTGCACTCTATACCCTACACTATACACTCTATACCCTACACTCTATACCATACACTCTATACCCTACACTCTACACTCTATTCCCTACACTCTATACCATACGCTCTATACCCTACACTCTATACCCTACACTCTATACCCTACACTATACACTCTATACCCTACACTCTACACTCTATACCATACACTCTATACCCTAAACTCTATACCCTACACTCTACACTCTATACCCTACACTCTATACCCTACACTCTATACCCTACACTCTATACCCTACACTCTATACCATACACTCTATACCCTACACTCTACACTCTATACCCTACACTCTATACCCTACACTCTAAACCCTACACTCTATACCCTACACTATACACTCTATACCCTACACTCTACACCATACACTCTATACCCTATACCCTACATTCTACACTCTATACCCTACAATCTATACCCTACACTTTATACCCTACACTCTATACCCTACACTCTACACTCTATACCGTACACTCTATACCATACACTCTATACCCTACACTCTATACCCTACACTCTATACCCTACACTCTACACTCTATACCCTACACTCTATACCATACACTCTAAACCCTACTCTCTATACCCTACACTCTATACCCTAAACTCTACACTCTATACCCTACACTCTACACTCTACACTCAATACCCTACACTCTATACCCTACACTCTATACCCTACACTCTATACCCTACACTCTATACCCTACACTCTACATTTTATACCCTACACTGTATACCCTACACTCTATACCCTACACTCTATAGCCCAACAATCTATACCGTACACTCTATACCCTACACTCTATACCCTACACTCTACACTCTATACCCTACACTCTATACCCTACACTCTAATCCCTACACTCTACACTCTATACCCTACACTCTATACCCTACACTCTATACCATACACTCTATACCCTACACTCTATACCCTACACTCTACACTCTATATCCTACACTCTACACTCTATACCCTACATTCTATACCCTACACTCTATACCCTACACTCTACACTTTATACCCTACGCTCTATACCCTACACTCTATACCCTACACTCTATACCCTACACTCTACACTCTATACCCTACACACTATACCCTACACTATATACTCTATACCCTACACTCTATACCCTATACTCTATACCCTACAATCTATACCCTACACTCTATACCCTACACTCTATACCCTACACTCTATATCCCAACACTCTATACCCTACACTCTATACCCTACACTCTACACCCTACACTATACACTCCATACCCTACACTCTATACCATACAATCTACACTCTATACCCTACACTCTATACGCTACACTCTACACTCTATACCCTACACTCTATACCCTACAATCTATACCATACACTCTATACCACACACTCTATACCCTACACTCTACACCCTACACTCTACACTCTATACCCTACACTCTATACCCTACACTCTACACTATATACCCTACACTCTATACCCTACACTCTATACCCTACACTCTATACCCTACACTCTACACTCTATACCCTACACTCTATACCCTATACTATATACTCTATACCCTACACTCTATACCCTACAATCTATACCCTACACTCTATACCCGACACTCTATACCCTACACTCTATATCCCAACACTCTATACCCTACACTCTATACCCTACACTCTACACTCTATACCCTACACTATACACTCTATACCCTACACTCTATACCATACAATCTACACTCTATACCCTACACTCTATACCCTACACTCTACACTCTATACCCTACACACTATACCCTACTTTCTACACTCTATACCCTACACTCTACACTCTATACCATACACTCTATACCCTACACTCTATACCCTACACTCTATGCCCTACACTATATACCCTACACTTTATACCCTACACTCTACACTCTATATCCTACACTCTACACTCTATACCCTACACTCTATACCCTACACTCTATACCCTACACTCTACACTCTATACCCTACACTCTACACTCTGTACCCTACACTCTATACTATACACTCTACACCCTACACTCTATACCATACACTCTATACCCTACACTCTACACTCTATACCCTACACTCTACACTCTGTACCCTACACTCTATACTATACACTCTACACCCTACATTCTATACCATACAC